>NC_056744.1:831793456-832093456 GCF_019279795.1 Protopterus annectens
TCCACAGTTTTTAAAAGAGTTGAAGAGTAAGTCAGTGGATGCTATATGCACTTTCTTTGATGTAGAAATGTAAAGACTTGTATAATTTATTAGCTGTGTGAAATTGCTGTTCTTTTTGTAATGATGGAACTGTTTTTATAATATTTTTTTTTACAGGAAACAAACTGCTCTAATTCACAATTCTATTGCAGGCTTGTTCCATTTTTCTAAACATTTTACTGCATTTTAAGCCAGTATGAATTTATTACAACAAAATAAAACAATCAACTAAGAACAAATACAACTGTATACAGAATCTACTACAAAATATACATTATATAAAACCATTAAAACCTTTCCAATAAGTCTTTAAACTTTAGCCATGACAATTATTTATGAGCAATGCTTGACATTCTGGTATGAACAGTTTGTAGTTCCTTATTACATATACTTTTTGCTAGACAAATAAATTCAGTAAGAGAGAGTATATTTTTACTTTTCCAATTTATTGTGATAACTTTTCTCACAAAAGCTAAGAGAGACCAAAGGAAAGGCACTTACATTTTTGGAATGGAATTTGGAATTGGGGCATTAAACAAAATCATGGAATTAGTAAAAGTGCAATAGTCTGACCATAATGCTTTAACAAAATTTCTGAAATCTATCCAAAATGGAACAATCATTTTACATTCTGTAACCATATGAATCCAATTTGCTTTTAAAACTCATCTCCAACAATTTAGATGGTCTTTTATTATATAAATTAGCGCAATTTTATGTGGTGTTGAACTTTTATGTAAATACTTCCAGCTACAAATTCTCCAACAGAGATGAGGTTGCATATTTATTTTGTATTAATAGTTGCCTCACAGCAAGAGGTTCTCCCGTTCAATTCTCAGCTGGAGCACCTTCTGTGTGGAGTCTGCATGTCCTCCCCACGGTCGAGTGGCATTCAAAAGACATGCGTGAATGGACGTGCCTTCATTGAAAGTTGAACGTCGAGCTGGCAGCTCGGCACCATGAAAATCTATTGCCAATCATTAGTGGACCGGAGTTCCACTGTGGCAACCTCTAGCTGGGAAAAGCCGAAGGAACAACATCTGAGAAGATTTTATTCTTGTTAAGTAATCCCAGTAAGACAAATCAAAAACTGTAAATTCACTTCTTAAGGTCCTATAAATTATTGATAAATAAAACTTATTTTTATTGTCTTCACTGTTAATCTTAAAAATTTTAAGATTCCAGAAATGGTCTTTGTGTTCATATTTAATGATATTTGTAACTTATTACTAATAAATTCTTTAAAGATGTGTATGTTTAACCAACTATTTTCATTACATTATATCTGGCCAAAAGATAATCAGCATTGTGTAATTTGTTACCATCTAAAATTGATGCCAAAATTGTAAGCCATTTTCTTCAATATCTAATATCTTACTTGGATTAAATGATTCCAGTCAACCATTTGTGTAGGCAATGGGGAACATCAGGATTAATAAATTCTTAACAAAATAATTACTAATTTTCACATTACTAAATACAGTTAAAATATAATTAACAAAAAGAAAAGATGTAGAGTATTTTCTAGTATTTAAACTAAAATATTTAATAATCAATATATATTTGATTAAAATCTAAATGAAAATTAGTATTTATTCCAGGTAGATTAATAGACATTAAAATGATTCATGAATCATTTTCTAATTTGAAGTATATATAACATTTAACCAATGACTCATTATATTTAAGATAGCAGAGTTAGCATACAATTCATTATTAGGAAATTCAATTCCACTTTCTTCTTTCTTCCCAACTTTTAACATGCCAGTCAAATGCTATTCTTGATTGTTGAGGATACCACAAAAATAAGAAATATAGAATTTATTTAATAGTTTTTTAAGGGATAGTAAAATTAATGACTGTGTAAGAAATAAAAATGTTGGTAATATTATCTTTATCAATGTGAGTCTATCCTCCATTGTGAAACATATTTTATTCCAATTATCAGTTATTTTAATGTTGTGTTAACTACAGATTTATAATTTGCTGTAGCAGATTCTTTCCAACTAGATTTTATAATTCCCAAATATTTATTTTCCCAGTTAAATTCCTTATAATTTTTAAAAAGGTATTCATTTTATCAACAGAGTTTCAGTTTTATTATGATTGAAACTTAGATATGAAATCTTCTCGAAATGTGTTACTGAGTTAAAATGTGTTCTAATGAAGATGCAGTATCCCACTTGTTAATAAAATATTGTCCGCAAATAATTTAATTTTATAACTATAATTTTCTTCAATGGAAAACCCCTTTATCTTTATATTTGCTCTAATAGAATTAGTAAAGGACTCTACTAACAAAACAAGAAAGGCGATAGAGTGCATCCTTGTTTTGTACCTTTTAGTATTTAAGGGAGCTAGTCAAAAATTATCCAATTTTTACTCAGGATAAATAATTCTTGTACAACTTGCTTATTAATTCTACAAACTCTGAATAAAATGTATATTCTTTAAGTACTTTAAGTATGTATGTCCAATTAATACAGTCAAAAGCTTTGTCTAAGACTAAATTTATGACTTTTTTTTCTTTTAAATATTAGCTATATCAATCAATGAAAAAAGTCTAATAGCATTACCTTGTACTTTCCTATTTAAAATAAAGCCTGTTTGCATCATCTTCTATTAATCTTGGCATCATCTGATTTAATCTTTTTGCCAATATAGACATAAAAATGTTATAATCAATGTTCAAAAGTGAAATACGGTGATAAAAGGAACATAATTTAGGGTCTTTTTTCTGCTTCAAAATAGGAGATATCAATGCATATTTCCAAGAGGGATAACTAATTGACATATTTCTAACTTCTTCAAAAGCTCTAAAATGAATTCTTAGAGTATTATCGGGAATTAATTTGTATAACTCAGGAATTATGCCATCTAAACCAGGGCCTTGTTACTTTTTACCATTTTAATTCTCTGAAAGAAATTGATGTATCTAATTTGAAATTCTGTTCTTTAGACAGTTAATGTATTATATTTTTCTTTAGAAAGCTATTAGTTAAATCACAATTATCTAAAGTTGATTTAATATTAACTAATTCATAGTGTTTGCTAAAAGTTTGTAATATATCTTTTAAATCTGTTGTTTTTCTAAAATTACTACCAATTTTATAAGTAATGTCTTTGCTATGATTTATGTTATTTAATCTTTCTGACCCAATGCATAATCTATTGACCCAATGGATAATCTATGTAGACTTTTGGGATTAATAGAATATGACTGCAATTTAAGTTTCACCTTGTTTATTGAAATGTTATGGTTTAATTTTTCTACATACTTCTGATTTAGTTCTTTCAATTCAGAGTTTGCAACTATATCATTGGTTTTTAAGTTTAATTTTAAATTATTAATTTTTGATAGTAGATCATGTAATTCTTTATCCCATTCCTTTCTTTTGTTGAAATACCAACATTTAATTCTATCATACAAATATACTTTTAACACATCCCACAAAATAACATCAGAAACTTCACCATTCTTATTAAATTCCATAAATGAGTTTAATTCCTTTAAGAACCATTCCATGAATCATTTAATCTTTATAATGTATGCTGGAATTTTTGACAAACAACTAAATCATTAGGTTTTACATTAAAGTTGAAAATGATAGCATTACGATCAGACAAAGGACAGAAAATTATTGTAACTTCATCAATTTTAGAGTATACTCTATTAGAAATAAAAACTTTATATTTGTTTGGGTACCAAATCTCAATGAATAATGTGTATAATTAAGGGAATAGGATGATTTTATTTCATATATATCTGTTAGGTGCATTGAATTTATGAAGTAATTGTCTGGCAGAGGCAGATAACCCAGATTTTCTATCTTTGGTAGTATTTTTTTCTGATCAAATGCAACTAAAAGCACTAGCCAGTAAAATTTTACTGGTCGAATATAAAATTATAATATCCAAATACTTTCTTGCCACTTTAGAACCAATTCCAGGGATCCAATAGACATTAACAAATGTGTAATATTTTCTTTTTACTGATTTCCAGTACAAGCAGTCCCAGCATTCCATTTTTTCAGTATGTGTATTAACTATTCTAGGCATAGTCAATGATTTCTTCCAGAGTATGATGGTGCCTCTTCTTTATGAACTATAATGTAAATCTACAAGTACTGAATAATTTCTGAATAACCTATAGAAATAATCCTTTTTTATCAAATACATTTCTTGAAAAAAAAAAACAATATGAGTTTTATTTGTAGATATTTAATTAAACTATCTTTCTTCATAGGGTTACTGAGACCATTAATATTCAATGAGATGCATTTATAAACAGACAAGTTTAATATAAAACAATTGCAATACAGTTAAATTACAGTTTGAAGTTAAAAAGCTATATTTGATTTTGACATATTTTGCTAAGGACAAGATCATTAACCTAACTACTAACACTCAATTTAAAAATACTCACCTCCCCTACAAAGAATAAAATATTATTGGTTTGATGACATAGTCATGCAAACCACTTTCAATCCTCACCCAATTACTATCTAGCGCTACCTTAAAAGTTAAAACTATTTAACAAACTATATTAAAATAGGCAATCTCTTTTTCAAATCAATCTTCAATGTCTAAATCTAGACTCTCAATAATTATATAATAATCAACTTTGTATTAATAAAAGTAAACTTATCAATAAAAGCTGTATTTAAATATTTAATTATCAATTAACTAAATATACAGGAATATTCTTTTTAACAAAGAATAATAAAACTATCTTAAACAATTACAATATGTTAACCTTCTTAGAATTTTATTTCTCTGGAATTCATTAAAAGTATAAAGTTAGAGTACTAAAGTAATCGACTATTTATAATTACATTTATTCTATTAAACACAGCAAAAGGAGAAAAAGTGACAAAAATAAAACCAATAATCCAAGGCCTGATAGAAGTGGTGGGTATGAACATGCGTTTGTTACAGAGTTCAATGGTGATGCTGGTGTCATTAAAAGTATTATGGTATGTGAATGTTTATGTTTGTTGTTGCCTCCTTGTGCTGTTTATTAAATCTGGATTTCCTGGACTTGGTTTGCTGGTGTTCTTTTAAGTGCCTAATCTTGTGGATTATATTTATTCTATTTGAGTAATTTCAGTCTAAACAACAGAATACAAAGAACCTCTAACATTTTTATATACCTTGGTGTAGTTTTACTTTTGGAATAATATAAAAGGAGTTTATTTTAAATGAAAATTTAAGTGAAAAAAGGTTTCAATACATATTCTCCCAAAAGCAAAGACAAGTATGGACTAAGTTAAGGCTACTACATTCACCGCTTATTTTCCTCTCATGTTTCAGAATTATTAATAATCAAATGAATAATTTCACAATTCAATTTATATGACCTCTGGAAACATTACATTATACAAATCTAGACACTGTGTTCTCTTTTACATGTTCAAATCAAAATTCACTTGTATAAGTGTACTGATTATGCCCAGAAATTATTTTGTTCTAAACTCATTAGTATAACATAAGTAGAAAATTTCATCAAACTTTGGAAACAGAGAGTTAAAGCCAAACCAGATGTCCATTTCAAGTTTTCATTTATTTATTCATTGTCTGATAGCTACTTTTTCCTCTCTAGAGTTGTAATGGAATTCATTCCAACCAACCAAAAGACAAGGCAGAAAACACAAACCTAGTCTGGATGTCAGTCTACTATAGGAAGCCTACAGACAATTAAAAGCATTCATAATAAAACAAAAGACTAACAAAAGACTCTAAGTATAAAATCAAACTTAGAAACAAAGCCTGGGACAAATGGCGTGCCTCCAAAACCCCCCTAGACCGATCTCATTTCCAACAACTTAGAAATGAGACAAAAAAATCCATTTTACTAGACAAAAAGAACTACTACCTCCAACTCCAAAATAAACATCAACTTAATCCCCAAAAGTTCTGGGCAGGTATTAACAACCTTCTCCATCCAGGCAAGACCTCTACCCCAACTCCGGCCGACCTAAATGATAAAAGTCCTGAAGAAGTGGCCAATGCATTTAACTCTTTCTTTATTAATGTTATCAAATCCTTAGTGGCACAACAAACTCCGACCAACCCCACTATCACGAGTCCGACTCTAAAGTCAGAACCCTCCTTCCACCTACAACCTGTTTCCACTTCCTTCATTAGATCCCTTCTGCAGAAACTAAAGCCTACTACCATTGCTGCTGACCTTCTTCCAGCTGATTACCTACAAAAAGCTGCAGAGGTCATAGCTTAACCCATCTCCATCCTAATTAACCGCACCATAACAGAATCTACTATCCCCTCAATCTGGAAAATCTCCCACATCATCCCTCTCCACAAAGGTGGGACATCTACTGACCTATCCAACTACAGGCCAATAGCCATATTGTCACCACTTGCCAAAATTATGGAAAAATGCATACACAATCAACTAGTACCCTATCTAATCCAGAACAAGCTCCTGACTACCTCGCAGCATGGCTTTAGACCCAAACACAGCACTACCACTGCCCTCCTGTCCTTCACTGACACAATAAACCACAACAAAAACATGTCATCCGCTCTCTTTCTTGACCTATCAAAGGCCTTTGACATGGTCAACCACCAACTACTGCACAACACTCTAAAAACATTTGAACTAGACAACACAACTCTCAAGTGGTTCCATGCCTATCTCTCAGACAGAAATCAAGCCGTACTATGGCAAAACAAACTCTCACCCCTATTACCCAACACCATAGGGGTTCCCCAAGGCTCCATCCTGGGACCCCTACTCTTTTCTATGTTTATAAACGACCTCCACACAGTCATCCCCGAGTCCTCCTGTATACAATACGCTGATGACTCAACACTCATAAACACGGACAGGTCACCTACTAAGCTACTAGCCAAAACCCAAGACTGTCTCACTGCAGTTGAAGACTGGTTGCTAGGTCGCCATTTGATCCTCAACCCAAAAAATACCAAACTATTACTCTTCCAGCCTACCCATAAACCTACCTCCATTCCCTTTTCTGTTCAATCCAAGAATGGGACTACTATATCCCCAGACTCAAATTCCAAATTACTAGGTGTTACCATAGACAACAAACTCAGATTCGACCTACACATTAACCAAACTATTAAAACAGTTAACAAAAAACTGGGGTCTCTTTATAGAATAAGATCCTTCCTTACTCCCAAAGCAAGAGAAGCCACAGCCCGCTCTCATCTCCTCTCCTCACTCCTTTATGCCTCACCCATACCTACCAACCGGTACAAATCTGACCTAAATAAGCTCTCTGGCTGCTACAATCATATTGCTAGATTTGTTACTGGCCTGCCTTACAAAACCCATCACTGTATCAACCTGCACAACCTAGGCTGGGTGGAACTACCTAACCTACTTCAACAAACCCAGCTAACTATAGCTTACAAGATCCTCCATCATCCAGATTCCATCCCTGCACTGCGTAATTTAATCACCCCATATCTAAACCTAACTAGTCTGCGTTCAGCAAACAGGCTACTTGCTCAAACAGTCAAATCCTGCAACTCTGGAGGTGACTCGCTGTTTGCAAACTCCATTGGTAAAATATGGAATTCCCTTCTGCCTCAACTCACCACCATCACCTCTTTATCCAAATTCAAGAAAAATCTAACCCTTCACTTTAAAAATCAGTGGCTCTGTCAATGTTCCAAGCCAGACTAAACCCTCCACCCTCCGGAACCCCACTTCTCCTCATGTTTTCCTCTAGGCTCTTCCTCTATCTAGCATTTACTCTGACATTTTCTCCTTTTAAACCTTATATGTTCTTCAATTACATAATCCTACTGTACCTACATATTAGTCCTATATGTTTATCAATTATATAATCTCATCGTACCTACGTATTAGTCTTAGTATAGTGCAGTAGTTTCTCTGATCACTTATCTCTTTATACCTATGTATTATTATCAAAACATGTAATATATTCTCTGTTTATAAGTACGTAAACTAATGTCAATGTGGAGCTTTTCTCCCCGGGCCTCCGCTGAAAATGGACATGTATCCAGTCGGATTTTCCCGGTCAACAAATGTAAAATAAAATAAATAAATAAATAAATAATGCACAAATAAAGAATGAAAATTCACTTACAGAGTGTCTTAAAGTGTGAGAGAAAAACTATAGTCCTAAACAGAACCCTAAATCATGTTTAGTGTGCATGTGTGTGCAGGCACAGGCACAACTGTACCCGCATATGCTGGCATTTGATTGTATACCTAGTTTCCTAAAATGTCATACTCAATTATACACACAGACACTCGTATAATCACACACCTACAAACACACACACATCAACCCATATACCATAGCATGCACACACAAACACATTTATAAATAGATGCACAAACTCTGTGTCAACCTTTGAGTCATAATAATTTAATACTAAATATCTGATCTACACACTAAACTTCCACCCTTGCATATTCCCTTGTCACGACACAACTCTGTATTAATATACCTGATATAGATAAATAATTAATTCTTGAAAAGAGGTTCCTGTATTTGACTAAATTATATGACATCAACTATGTATTTCAATGTTTCTTATTGGAAGTGTTACAGATATAGTTCCTTGTCTTAGTCTGTTATACCACTATGTTACTATTCTTATACAGACATTCATCAAGCTACTACCAAAATGAGAAACTAAATCCAAAATCGTTTTATATAATTATCAATGTCTTGTTGCCTTATTAACTAAAACTCCCTACGGTTTTAAGACAAATCTGAATTAGATAAGCAATAGTATTACTTGGCACAAATATAGTTTAGATATGAAGAGTATAATTTAATGTTATGTATGAACTTTAGCCTTGTTTTAGTTATTTAACGCAGAGGGAAGCTTGCGGTTACTTCAGGCGAGTTATGTATTCAAAAAAAAGGTATGAAACAAATTTTACACTGAATACTGGCATAGTGAACAATATTTAAAGAAATCCCAACAGCTAAACTCCAACCAAACTCTTCTCCCATTACAAAAATTAAGCCATAAAACTTAATTTTTAATGCTAGTAAAGAAAAATGTATGAGGAGAAGGAAAAATTATAAAATGAGAAAGCAAGAAACAAAGAAAAAAAACCTCAGGAAAAGAGAAAACTACACCATTGTACTGTAACACTGTTGTAACTGCACTAAATACCAATTTTAAAATTCTACTTTCACAATATGATGTACAGCATGGTAAAGTACTAATTATGTAGTTATTTATCATTTTTAATGAAGTAAAAGGTATTACCTTATGATTGCAATATTTCTCACATTTTAAAACAATGTATTCAAAATTATGACACCATATACCAAATGAAAAAAGGAAATTACTTTTCTTTAAACTTTTTCCTATTTTTGTCTTTAGTTGTCCAACCATTTTTAGTTGCTTGTCTTTCTAGACTAGACAAGGACCAATCCATTTCATGTCTGTCCAACAGTTTATTTTTCTGTCAATGTCCAAAGCTTCATCAAGTGTGTTGAAAATTCTTTGACCTTCAGTAAGAAAACTGTTGATTTTCGCAGGGAAAATAATTTGAGCGTTGATGTCTGACTTCTTCATTTTTAATTAGAGGAATTCAAGCTTTTCTCTTAGAGAGAGATGAATTATAGTCATTGTCAAATTTTATTCTTCTCCCACTTATTTTAATTGGAGTATTCAACCAGGCAGTTCTCAAGACTAGGTCTTCATCCTCGGTAGATAGAAATTTAACAATTACGGATCTTGGAGCAGATGAGTTGTTTATTAATGAAATGTCTGACAGGGACCTATGAGCTCTCTCTATTCTGAAGGATAGTGACTCTGGTAAGTTTAAATTTTTTGGCAACCAGTTATTTGGAAATTGTACCATATTATTACCTTCCTCCTTCTCTGGCACTCCATATATTCTGATATTATTTCTTCTGGACCTACTTTCCACATCTTCTACTTTTTCCAGAAGTAAAGTGTTTTGCTTTAGACTAAATTCAATTTGATTTTCATTTTCAGTCTGTCTTCCATCCATATCATTAGCTGATTCTTCAATGGATGCGATTTGATCTGAATGTTTTTTGATGATTTCATTAAGTAAATCCAGTTGTTTCTTGCTGTCCTGTTTTACATTGTCCATTTTACTCTCCAAATTGTGTATTTTGACAGAAAGGTCATGAATACTTGCAATAATTGACTGTAATTCTTTCTTTATCACACTGTCCTGAACAGAAGCTTTAGAATGACTCATGACTGTATCTGATTGAAGAACTTCTGACAGGATTAAGATCAACAATAATCCCCAAAAAATTGTTTCTTCTTAATATGGATACTAAACTATTTTAGAAGCAAAAATATGTGATTATACTTATAGCTTTTGGCATTAAAACTAAATATTCCTGTCAGAATAACTGAAAAGTGGCAGATCAAAAGTTTTGTGCTGCTAGTTATTTGCAATCCTAGCCACCCCCGCTTGTTCTATTTTTAATGAGTCATAAGTAAGTTACTAGAGGGTGTCAACATGTATGCATTTCCTTAGATTCCTAAATATAAGAGTTGCATATTTTATTAGATGTGTTAAGCTGTGTATACAATAGAACTGTTTTCAAATACTGCTTCCTGGCAAAAACAACATTACTTCATGCTGAAATGGAACTTACTGTCTTTTCCAAGCATCTCAGTTTAAAAGCGAGAAAAAAGTTTTGATTTAAAAGCACTAACATCCAAGGAGTGCGGAACCAGTACTGCAGCACTTTTCATTTTTGTTTGGTAGCTGTTGGGATGTGTGAGACATATAACTTGTACAGAAAGCTGAACCATGACTACAACACTCTTCTTTTTATTTTTGGATTGTGGACTTGATGAACTCCATTCAAACCTAAAAGTAGCAAGTCATTTTTATGGGGACTGTAGAAGTCAGATAATATGTCCTGGCTTCCCAGAACCAGTTTTCTCAAACTTTATTGATAGTCTTTGTATCACCTGCAGCTGTTGAATGTTTTTAGAGACTTGGCACTATTTAGGTTACAGCATTCTCTAGAAAGTAGTACTAAGATTATTTAAAAGCAATGAGAGTTACTCTGTTGCTAACTACCTTTTTAAAATATTTTAAAATATTTTCTTTTATCCTTCCCATGCAGTTAATTACTGGCTTGCATACTTGACTGTTATTTCTGTTTTCTTTTGCCTGGTGTCTATTAAGCAAAATGTTATTAATTCAATTATAAAAGTTTATGGTTGGTATTCATAAATTTATAAGGGTGAGCTCACAGCATTGGTGTAAGTACTGGCATCCACCCTTTTTAGATACAGACTGTTTGGGTATAAGCTACTATAATTAAATATATTGGTTGGTTTATGGAAGAATATTCCATAATTCAGGCCTTGGTGCCAGAGTTAGTCTGGCCAATAGATACATGTGCCAAGAAAGCAGGAAAGGAATGCTAACTTTAGAGAGGAATCAGTAGCTCCACCTGGTAAACACTTTTTAAGTTTGAGATACTGTTGGTAAGACTGCAACAAAAGACACTGGACTCAGACAGAGACAAACAAAATCCTATGAAACCGGTGACAACTCTGTTTTGTATCTATACAGAGTAAAACTTATTTGGGTGAGGCACATGTTGGTAACAACCAAGGTAGTAGTGCACCTTTGCCATATAATTTTAAGGCCAATTGCCCATCTGCATATTTATCTAGTGGTCAGCTGTTTAGAATATAAGAATGTAACCTGACTGTTCTACACAAACTAATGACAACACTGCATGATATAAGGCCCATATCCATGACCTGCCAAATGGAATGATTATAAGAGTTTTAGAAGGAGTAAAGCGTTTGCCAGTATGTAAAATGGTTTACAGTTAGAATTTTTAAGGATTACTGGCATGGAGGTTGCTTGCAGTCTGACAATGATGCAGTGAGATACAGTGGCAAATTCTTTAGCTAAATTGAGGTAAGCGGTTGCCCAACCATGGATCCTGGTAATTACAGACCCATTAGTCTCTTATGTAAACCTGTTTAACACATTAACTGTAACATCATTAATACTGACATTGACAATCTCTTAACTTTGGACCTTCATCAATTCAGCTTTGTTAAAGTTGTCAAGGCAATGGATATTGGCTATGCAGTACATACAGCATATCTGGACCTTGCCAAGGTTTTTAATACAACTACCATGCAGTCATTATTGACAGGCTTGTAAATCTGAATATAAACCCTTCTCTTGTACAGTGGACCACTAACTGGTTGCCTGAGAGAACTCATGAGGTTAATGTGGCAGATGACACTAATAAAAGCAACAAAGTTACCACTGGTGTGCCACAGGACTCAATGTTGGCCCATCCCCTATCTGGGACCTTTTTCTCAGATTGTCAAGCAAACACTGCTGGCTTATAATTATCAATGTTTGCAGGCAGTTGTAAACGGAGTGTTGCTATTTTGTCTCACATTTGATCCAACATGGGTTAGACTATGTTCACAATGGCCTCAAACTAAACATAAAAAATGTAGTACAGTTCACTTTGGTTAACAAAACATTTCCTTATCATAACATATGTGAGAGATCCCTCTAGTCAAACAATATAGTAAGTGATCTATGCACTCCTGCTGATACATCTTTATCTGAAATAACATGTCTCTATAGTACTTCAGAAAAATAAAGATAGAAGAAGGAGAAGGCCCCTCGCCGGCCAGGAGAGAAATATAACCCAGAGCAAGAGTTAGGACAGAGGGGGAAGGAGGGAGCAAATACTGCAACAGTGAAAAGAATGGTATCTACTGTTATGGCAACATTTTACACAACTGTACTATGTCCTTCCATATCACTGTTGCAGTATTCTTTACTTCAGGGAGAATACAAAAGCTGAAGAGGAAGCCTGGGGGAGAAGGAAGGTACAGAGGAACCCACAACAAACCCATGCAAAATAGCCCTGGCAAAACCTGCTCTGGCCCTGGAAATAACATCCGACTTGTAATGTTTAGTGAAAGTATGAAAATAGGACCAAATAGCAGCCTTAAGGATAGGATTAGTATTTAGACCCTTGAAAAAAGCACCAGAGGAGACAACTGCCCTAGAAGAATGTGCCTTTACAGAAGAGGAGAGGCTTTGCCATGAAAAGAATAACAGAAGGAAATGGCTTTAAAAATCCAGGAAGATAGGGTCTGCTTAAAAACAGTCAAACTCAAAGTCTTGGGATGAAAGGAAGCAAAAAGGTGCTCAGATTTTTGAACAGCTTTAGTTTTATCTAATTAATATTTGAGCTGTCTATGCAAATCCAAGGTGTGAATTTTCTCACTGGCATACTGCAGAGAAGGAAAAAAGGAAGGAAGATGAATAAACTGATTAAGGGACAACACATTGACCACCTTTGGCTTATTGGGCATAAAAGAATGATTAGTACAATGAGTCTCTTTAAAAAAAAAAAACAAAAAGGGAGGGATGATAATGACAGCTTGAAGTTCTTTGCTGAAGTATGAGCCCAAAGCAGAACAGTATTCCAAGTATAAAGCTGCAAAGAAGCTGAAGAAGCAGGCTAAAAGGAGCCTAGGCCAATTTGCCAATTATAAAACTGAGGTTCCAAGAAGGTAGAATAGGCTTCCTGGCCTCCTGCAGAACCCAAAGCACATCCTTAAAAAAGGGGTACAAAAGGGATCAAAACTCCATCACCCACAGTGTCAACTGAAGAGTGGACAGGTGAGGATAGATAAGAGACCCCTTGCTTTGTGTGAGAAGATCCACATAATTAGGTAAATTGTGGTGACTGCCTTGGTCAACTGATAAAGAAGGGGGAACCAATGCTGTCTGGGCCAAATGGGAGTCACCATCAAAATTTTGGGAGAGCCCTGGTTGATCTTGTACAAAACTTGTGGGAGGGGAGAGGCATGCAAAAACATCTCCTTCCATGGAAAAGTCAGGACATCCACTTCTGAAGTCACAGGACTTGGAACTCTGGAACAAAAAAGAGGAAATTGTTCAGAGGGAAGGCAAAAAGATCTACCTATGGAATACTCCACAGATGAACGATGTCCAGAAACACATCTCTGTGAAGCATCCATTCATGAGCTTGTGTCCTGGATCTGCTCAGAGTGTCTGCCACAAGATTGTGTTGTGAGGGACGTTAAGCCACCTTAACAGTCATTTAATACTGGATGGTTAGATCCCAGAGCTAGTCTGCAAAGAAGATAGGACCTCATGCCTCCTTACCACATCACTGTGGAATTGTTTGTAAAAATCTTCAGGGGCTCAGGATGAAAGAGGAAATGAAAAGCTTGCAGAGCCAGGAATAGAGCCCTCATTACTTTTATGTTTATATGGTCTGACCTCTGATGAGGTGTGCAGAGACCCTGGACTTTTAAGGGGCCATAAGAGGCATGCCATCCCCTGTCTGGGACATCCATGAAAAGCTCCAGAGTGGGAAATGGAGCTTGAAAAGGAAGCCCTGGATTGACAAAGTTAATGACTCTACCAATGAGGCAAGAAAGAAAAGAAACCAGGAACTCCAGGTGGAGGCAACATTGAAACCACAATGATTTGAGGTACCAGTGAAGCTTCCTCATATGGAGCTTGACAAGGTGGAGCATGCGAATGGTGGACACCATAAATCCCAGGAAACTGAGAAATTTCCTGGCCGTGGCAGAGTACAGAGAAAGAAGAGATTGGAAAAAGGCTATCAGAGACAGAGCCTTGGGGGCAGGAAGAGATGTCAGTATGGGAACCATCTGAAGCCTGCAGCTGAGGAAGACCTGGAAAGGTGTCAAAACTGGTTTAGGAGGTTTATGGTGAATGTAGACTGTGTAAAAGGCAGATGGTAAACTGGAGATCCTGTAGCAGACAGCTGGGAGAATAAGCTTGAATAAGCAGATCATCTAGACAAGGAATTTGGTGAATACCCTTGGGGCAGTAGACAGACCAAAGGGCAAAGCAGAGAACTGAAAATGTAAAGGAGAGAGAGACAAATGTAAACATTTACTGAAGACAGGATGAATGGGGATGTGAAGGCATGCGACCTAGAAACACCAGAATAGCCTTGAAGATGCAGAAGAGGAAAAAAAGTCTGAAGGGATAACATTTGAAAAGAAAGGCTGTTGAGAAAGGTGGTGAGCAGGGAAAGGTCCAGAATTGATCTCCATATACCTGCCTTTTGGAGAACCAAAAACATTCTGAAGTAAAACCCCTTCCCCACCTTGGTGGGAGGAATGGGCTGAATGGTGCCCTGATCCAAAAGAGATTGTAGAACCTCTGGGGAACGGGGATGGTGTTCCCAAGGAGATTGAGGAATGTCTGTAAGGGGAGGAAGGGTCTTCCAAACCATGAAATAACCCTGATTGATAATGGACAGAACACAAGAATCTGAGGTGATACGTAACCAACTAGGAAGAGACAGGGAAAGGCAGAGTGACAAGGGGAAACTGGCCAATGGGAGTAGGAGGAAGTGGAGGAAACCATCAAACATTAGCAGGTTTGTTCTGAAAAGAAGGTTTCTGGGAAGCAGGAGTTTGAGTAGCAGGAGCAACACACCCTGAACCCTTCTTACCCTTAAGAGGATAGACAGATTGCCTACAAACAAAGGCAGACTTGGAAGTACAGTTACTTTATAACTCGGGAATAAGAGAAACAAAAATATGTCTCAGCTCTTGCAATGCGTTGAATAGGTCATC
The DNA here is from genome assembly GCF_019279795.1 of Protopterus annectens. Classification (NCBI taxonomy): domain Eukaryota; kingdom Metazoa; phylum Chordata; order Ceratodontiformes; family Protopteridae; genus Protopterus; species Protopterus annectens. Next base: position 831,809,120 of record NC_056744.1, read on the forward strand.
ATCATTAGATCCAAAAGACTTTTGTTATCCAAAGGAGCATCCAAAGATTTGGCCTTGAGTTAATCAGGCAAACCTGAAAACAAAGCAAAGAATTAACGCCTCCTAACTGAACCAAAGGCAGCATCATAGCTCCATTTGACTGGAATGGCAAGCAACTTTTGAAGTGGAGCCCAGCAGGGAAAAGGCTGAAACCTTCCCCTCAGAGTCAGGAAGGTCAGAAATCACCTGAGAAAGGAGAGGCAAAACATACCTAGTCATACGAGTTTGGTAGTTAATGGCCCTAAAGGACAAGGTGGTAGCAGTGTACACTTTCTTGCCCAACCTTTCCATGGCCCTACTATCCTTATCAGAAGGCAGCATCCTGGTGGAGATTAACAACATGGATGGCTTCACAGAGGAAACTGACACTACAGAAGGGTCATCAGAAGGGCAGTTATAAAGAAGTTTGCACTCCTCAGACTGCTGGCTGAATCTAGCTTTGTTTATATGCTTGTTTGTTTGCTTGTTATTTCCCTGGAACGCTAATTCCACCTAATACGCTGCTTCTCAGCGCTTCTGTGGATCACTAGTGATATCTGCATTGCTTACTATACTTATTTCCTTGTTTCACTAGAAAGAAAGTTAATGTTTGTCGTTTTTGCATTTAAGTTACCTGTAACACATTGCACTTAAATTACCTGGCACTTGCGCGCTAAAGCAATTATATAAGTCAGCACTAAAAATTAAAAGCACTAGACCCTCACTCCCCACTGGCCCTTGTTTTCAATTAAGGAATTCCCAATATTATTATAGCATGTCCAAAGGTCAGTTGTCAATCTCCTCTCCGGTCCAGCTGGTGAATCTGGGAATCTTGAGGCAATGTTACAACTGCCTCATGTACACAGACAACCCTCTCCTCCTCCCAACAAATTCCAACACATGTGAGAGATGCAACCATATAGCCAAAATGGAGACTAAGCTCTCTCAACTCAGTACTGGCATAACCAGTCAGGAGGAGAAGGAAACCACACTCACTACAATTCCAGTCTCACATAGACCTACCACGACAGCAAGCCAAACACATAATCACACAAAAACATACTCGGAGGCATCTGCCTAAGCAGCAGAGACCTCCAAAGCAGACACCCAAGCAACCGCTACCCCAAAACAAAACACGTGCAACACATATCTCACAAAGCCAGTGTGCCGAACAGTCACAGCCCTTAAGACTAAACAACACACCTGATATACTTGTAATAGGTGACTCTATCGTCAGGCACACTGACGTCCCGCTCACCAGGCTGAACAAGGAGAGGGTCACAGTGAGCAGCCTGTCGGGCGCTAGGATCCGCCACATAACACAAGCACTCAGGTCACTCCAAGGCAAGTACAAATATGACTCAGTCATTGTCCATGCTGGTGTGAATGACCTGAGATGTACCTCCCTGGACTACATGAAAAGAGACATAAAGGAGCTCTCTGAGCATGTAGCCCAGGCCGGTATGACCCTGACCTTGAGAAGCATCTTACCCTCACCAAGAATGATGCCACAATATGAAGACAAGATGATCAATTTCAACAATTGGCTTAAGTACTGGTGTCATTCAAAGGGGATCCAATGACTGCCAGCTTTGGGATGATATGCTCGACAAGGCACGATGCTTCGCTATGGACGGCTTGCACCTGTCACCCCTGGGCTTTCGGATATTGGCAAAGGCTCTTGCTACCCCCATAGTGCCTTTTTTAGGCAAGGCTCAAAAGACAAACCCACCTCCATAGGTATCACAAGGGATAAGAAACTAAGAGTAATGCTACTCAACGCCAGAAGTCTAAACCTCAAGATGCACGCACTCGAAACTCTCCTTAGCATGGATAACATCGATATCTGTGCAGTAACAGAAACCTGGTTCAGGGCTCCCGAGAGCACCCCAGCACTACCAGGTTATACCTCATACCATGCTTTTCGGCCCCAAAACATGGACCAAACCACAAAAGGAGGGGGAGTATCGATATTCATCAAAGATACCCACACCTCCAGGTTGGTGGCAAAGCACGAAGCATCAGAGACTATCCATGTGCAACTAACAGTGGGTAAAACTGCCTTCCAGTTTATAGCCTGCTACAGACCACCCTCCCAAACCCAGGAACCCCACTCGACCTTACTGAGAACACTGGAAAATATGAAGGTCTCTCCAAACACCATTATACTGGGCGACTTCAACTACCCAAACATAGACTGGGAGCATTACTCTAGCTCCAACACCCTAGCCCAAAGGTTCCTAGAATTTATAAACTCAAATGCTATGGAACAACTTGTTACCACTCCCACAAGAGGGGAAAACATACTGGACCTGATCATCACCAACATGGGGACTCTATGCTCCAGACCAGAAGTGTATCCCTCACTGGTAAGATCAGACCATAAACTAATCTCACTGGATATTCACATCCCGACCCCACCCCTGCCCAGAAAACCACAGTGAAAAACTTCTCTAAAGCAAATTTCACACTCCTCAAAACAGAGGTGGAATCCTTCAAAGCCCCGCAAAATACGGCCCAGACTGCAGAATCCTTTATAAACGCATTCTATGAACACCTTCAGGAATGCATGGATCATGCGATCCCAAATAAAACCAAGACCCAATCCTCCAAAGGCAGACGTCCTGTCTGGTGGACCCCAGCCATAAACAAACTATACAATAGAAGGAGGAAGCTACTAAATGATAGAGCAAAATCCCAAAAGGGAAGGCATCACTGATCAGTATTAGCAAAAACTACGGGCACTCATAAAATTGTCTAAGGCCAGCTTCGAGAGAAAAATTGCACAGGACACTAAGGATAATCACAAGGCTTTCTTTAGTTATGTTAGGAACCTGGGTGGTAATTCCCAGATATGTTCAGAATTAGTCCAAAATGACAAAAAATACAATGAACCCACAGACATTGCCAACATCCTAGCTGACACGTTCAGCGCAAACTCCCCCCCACCAAAAGGGCAAATATCTATCCCAGCAGAGTGCTGCCCCCCTGATATCTCAGATGCTCAGGTAAGAGCCGCCCTCTCCAAAGCAAAAAACACAGCATCAATGGAACCAGACGGTGTCCCAGGCTGTGTCCTACATGAACTCCAAGAAGAGCTAAACCCAAACATAAAACTACTGTTCAATCTCAGCCTTACTACAGGATATGTGCCCAAAGAGTGGCGTACAGCAACAGTGGTCCCTCTCCATAAAGGTGGTGCCTCAACGGATCCTGGAAACTATCGCCCCATAAGCCTGACTAGCTTGGTCTGCAAAGCTATGGAAAGGATCATCATGGACCTCATAAATAAAGATATTGGGGACCTACAGACACTGTATCCTACCCAGTTCGGCTTTGTTAAGGGCAGATCCTGCCTCTTAAACCTGGCTGATTTCTTTGAAACAGTCACCAAGGCCACTGACGAGGGGAAGGTGGTCCACACAGCCTACCTGGACCTCGCAAAAGCCTTCGATACAATACCCCACTTGGGCATTATAGATAAGCTCACCAGCTTAAATATAAACCCCTATGTCACTAGATGGATTGCAAACTGGCTCAAGGACAGAACCCACATGGTTAGAATTGCTGGAGCCATGTCAGACTCCAAACCAGTTACAAGTGGTGTCCCACAAGGCTCAGTCCTGGGACCTCTCTTGTTCGGTATATATTTCTCAGAGGTACAGGCCAACACGGAAGGACTGTGGCTGACCAAGTTTGCAGATGACTGCAAACTGGGCACCATAATCGACTCTCCAGCCGACGCAAGCATCCTCCAAAAGGGCCTCATAGAAACAGACAACTGGTGCCAGAGCCATGGCCTCAAGCTAAATGCCAGAAAGTGTATAGTTATCCCCTTTGGCAAAAACAAAGTGCCCACAAATTACCACATAGGTGGTAATCCATTAAGTACAGAAGAAGTAATTAGGGACCTGGGGACCCAAGTTGATAGCAATCTCTCATTTGACAACCACGTGGCCAAAGTGGTTAGAAAAACATTTTATATAGCCCACCTAATCATGAAGGGATTCACATCTAGATCAGGGAGGTCATCGTGCCTCTTTACTCATCCCTCATCAGGCCCATAATTGAGTACAATGCCCCTTTTGGGATGTACCTTACCAGACACCTGCAGCAACTGGAAAGACCCCAAAAGTACCTCACCAAGAGGATCAAAGGGCTCAAAGAGATGCCATATGCTGCCCGGTTAAAGAAACTCCAGCTCTACTCAGTGGCATACCGCCTGTTCAGAGGCGATCTGTGCCTGACGTATAAAGCCATGTCCAACCCGGAATTAATGGACATGCTGCACCTCAGAAAATCCAAATCCCATCGAGCTATGTGTTTGAGAGACTTGAACCTCAGCACTGAAATAAATAGGACATGCTGGAGGGACAGATTCATAACCCAGAGGCTCCCTTCACTCTGGAATAAAATCCTAGTCCAGGTTAGGCAGAGTCCCTCATTGACTCTCTTCAAGAGGAATCTTGATGAGTGGATGGGAGATCGTAGGTTTACCCCGGGTATCACTTCTGTGTCACTGTTAGACAGAGGCACAGTATACTAACCTCGAAAAAGGGCATAGCAAAATAAATTTAAAATGGGTGGCGAAAGCCTAACACATTCTGGCTAGGCTTATAAATGCCCTAGGGCAGATAGCCTAGTATGAACCTTGTATAACCTATCTGGCTTTTTTGTGCAGGAGGCTGACAGTCAAGGGCTACAGAAGCGGCAGAGAAAATATCTAAAAGGGCAGCCAGAAAAAGAGGAACAGCAGGTGGTTTGGGAGACTTCATAGGCAGGAGCTCATAATACCTTTTTTGAATACTGGACATCTGGGAACAATCCTACTTGAAACAGCCCAGCATGCAGGCAATGGTATCCACAAATGACAGCTCTTCTAAAGAGGAATCTGGACTAAAAGGATTCTCCTCCTCCTCTGAATCGTAGTCAGGAGGGAAGAGATCTGGGAAGAATAAGCTAGGGATTCTTCCCCTGAGTCCTGATCCTCAACTGCAGAATTCAATTCCTTAGGCTTCTTGACTTGAGTGAAAGACCAGGGGGAGCAGGAACAGAGACCCTTTGAGGTGGCTTCAAGGCATTAAATAAACCCTGAGTGAAATCCTGCCATTCACGTTGGAGATCCTTCACAACAGGGGAGATGTGCGTTGTCTTTTGTTTCTTTTTCTGGGGGACGTCAGCTCAAAGTACCCTTGGAGGATCAGACCCCTGACGAGACTATAATAGTTATAGGAATCTCCTTCCTCACTAAAATCTGAGGAATCCCCCTCAGTCCTTCAGATATTATCAGCCACGGTTCTGCCTAAACATCAGATATTGACATCTGAAAAGCCTCCAAGGACCTGCAAGAAGCTGGATCCATGTGGCCTCAAACTGGGTCGTGACCAAGCAATCTAAAGCAAGGACCGTTTTGTCTTCAGGGCTTTCAGCAGCCTTTATTGAGACATCCAGGGGAGACTGGACAGCAGCCAGAACGGGCCTGACTTTTTTGGCCTTTTTCTTTGCAGATGGCTGGCCCTTGAGATGGAAGTATTCTGCCATAGCACCCTGAGCCAACTTAAGACAATGGTTCTCCAGGTATATGGAGAAAGGGAAGAGATGACTACATAGGGTCTTGGGTACAAATGCCAGGTAGATACAACACTGCGTATGATTGTGGGAAGCACCTAAACAAAAAAAGACACTGGTCATAATGGTCTTTATGGGGAATCTGCCTCCCACACTGACATTTTCTCTTTCTGGATGACATGAATGCAAATACAAACAATAAGAAATGGACAAGAAAAATCCTCAAGCTGAAAAAAAAAGTCTTGATAACTAGCACAACAGAAGGGCATTCAGACTGACATTCGATAATGGTTTGGACTGACAGCAAAGAAGTTCTACGTAATTGTGTCTGTACGTCACCCTTATGCCCTACATCTTGCACAGAGAGCTTATGTGTGATGTACGGTGCCTATAACGGCTAAAGGCTTTGGTATACAGCATAGCCGGCCTTAGGCATAGGTCAACTAGGTGGCCGCATAGGGTGCTGATCTAGCAGGGGCACTTTTCCAGTATTTATTTGATGTAGATTGACCAGGATGGGGGCACTGGCTGGTGTGAGGGGCGCTGTGGAGCCCTTTTGCCTAGGGCACCAGTTGCCCTAAGGCCACTTGGCTGGAAGTTGGGCTATCCTTAGCAGGAGGTCCCTGAGATGAAGAATGAATGATATGGAAGAACATTCAAAGATCCACTTTACTGATCTCTTGTCAGACTTACTATTGAATTTAATGTATTTCATATTTATTTGTACAAAATAAGACTCAGTTTGACAAATCTGTAGGATTCCTAACTAAAAAGATCAATGGCTTCAAAAAACTCAGTTATTTGGACAAACTGGAAGCCCTTCTCTGTACTCAGTCTCTTACAGATGCCTGTTTGGTGATCTGAGTTTAGCCTTTTTAGTCAGGAAACAGCCAGCCCTCCTCAACTTCCTATTCCTTCACATATTTAATAGATCTTTAAATACTCATTTAAAGGATGTAAATCTTTATCAAAACATAAATAAGACAATTTGGCATGATAGATTCACATCATATCCTTTTATCAATAGATAAATACGACATGTTAGCATGACATATTCCTATGCTAATATATAAACCACTCGAACAAATTTCTGCTAGCTACCAAATAAAGTAACAACCTTGCCACATTCAAGATAACTGTACGGGCACAGCGTCAACATTCTCCCCAGCTCTATCTTGTGTAACCCAACTTCAGACTGGAGGGAATTTTTAAATATGGTTTATTGGCTAGGCTTGTAATGATGTATAGTCTGATTGCCTAGTTCTCGCCTATGAGCCTACAGTAGGCATGATCTAACTTTTAAAAATCCAAAATGGTTAGAGTCTAAGGACTGCAGATTATCTATATTCTTGTTTTTGTTGATAATAATATGTTCTGTCACCTTGCAAATGATGCTGATGAGACTAATGCATCTATATTTGTCACGGTCCATGGAGGACCTTTTTTGTGCAGGGGTACTGCTACACCTGTCCTCCAGACTTCTGACACGTCTCCTGTGAAGAAACTATGGTTGAATAGAATAAGGGGAGATTTCTGATAGGGTCTGTTTTACATTGTCAGGGAACAGCCCTCTGTGTTATCTGGACCAAAAAACTGTTGCTTTTGTTCCTTAAGAGCACCTTTTCTGTGTGTTCAGATGTGATTACTAGTTTGGGGCAGGAACTGGATACTTTATACTGGGAAGCTCAGAGGTGACAGAGGAGAGAAGCTGAAGATGTATTTATATGTACTGATGCTAGTTATAGCCTCACAGTTTCAGTGGGTGATGCTGTTACAGATATGCTTGGAGCAGTGCTAGGTGTTATTTCTGAGGTTCTTTAAATAATTAAAGAATGTCTTGTGGTCATAATTAGCTCTGTAAGAATCAGTCTTTCCCCTAGGTTCATTAACCTTCTTAATGTTGATCATAGCATACTGTGGGTTTTGTTCTCTTCTTCAGGTACATACATTTTTTAGCTTTTACTGTAGAGTTTTTTATAGCTCAGTTCCACCACAGGGACATGCTTTCAATTTGACACCATATTTGTAGCACACTGGAACTTAAGCCTCTATAAAAGCTGAGCTGGGAGTATAAACTTTCATATATGTGGCAGTATTTATTACGCAGACAACTAAAGTGTCTGCAGTCATCACCAAGTGCAATAAAATGTACCTTGGATAAGTCTCTAAAGATGGCTGGGTTGGCTCTTGACTTGTACAATCAGATATGTCCAGGTATGACAACAGGCAAAGAGCAGGCACAAGTTGTGTTCTCCAGGACAAGACTAAGTATGTTGGTGCCTTTAGTGAGGAAATATGCCTTGATAAAAATCAAAGAAAAAGCATTGAGAATATGTACTTGTAGTGAAGTAGGTGTGCCGATTTATGGAAGGATATCTACAGTCTCCTACAAAAATGGTGTTTGGCTTACTAAAGAGAGAAAGACTATTAAAACAGGCTTCATTTGTGGGTGTCATGGAAGGTTCCACTGTTGGACAGATGTGATATGAGGTCTTGTTTAAGGATATCAGAATATGAAGGAGCGTGAGGTTATTCTAGTTGATCAGTCTAGAAGTGATATTATTTAGAAGAAAGACACACTACCAGCATTACTGTTATCCATGGTGGCAGGCAAAAATGCCTGGGAGGGAGACCTGTTATTACTCAGGCAGTGATACTTACTTCAGTCCAGGAACACACAACATCCCCATCAACTACTTTGACAGTGATCTCCAGCAGATTCCCACTCTAAACCAACCCTCAATTAAAGTCATCAGGCCTTCACCTATTCTCATTTAATCTTAGAATCATTACTACATGACTGAATAGCTCTCCATAAACCAGATTTACAGTAGACTCCCTCTCTCATCCAGTCTCACTGGGACCGGACTTTAGGCTGGATAAATGAATGGCTGGTTAATCCAAAAAAGCACAGAAAACAGCATTTAAAGTTGTAAACCAGATTTAAAAATTATGTATATATGTTATAGTGATTACCAGTGCTCTTATTTAACTTTATTTTACTTTTTGGATGAAGCAATACATTGTCGCTGAGTATAGCGCACCGCATTTTTTCCTAGAATTGGCAATGGAAATTTGATTCTTGGAAAAAAATCTTGACTAAAATATGGCCGATTAGAGAGGAGTCCGGTTAAAGGGAGACCGGATAAGAGGAAGTCTACTGTATGTATTTTTACAGAAAGCTGGCTTAAAAAAAAGACATAAAGGACAATGAAATACTACCAGCAGGGTTCAGTAAGTCTTCTAAGACTGAGCAGCGGTAACAGATGCTGCAAAACAAAATTCTAGAAGATGCATATGCAACTGTCTCCAAGTCTTCACATGGCAGTTAATACGACAGGCAAAATGTCACAATGATTCTATGAGGCAGATAATACAAAAAAAAACCCACACATTTTACAAGAAATGTAAGCACAGTATCATAACACATTACCTGAAGCACCAAAAGCAGACTCAGATTCTACAATAATACATAAAGTGTAGAAGAGTGGAAGTAGTACATCAAGGTATGTGATACTAATGCAACAAGATTACAATACAGCAGAACAGTAAACAGTCAGCCACAACAGGGATGCAATACAGGTGCAGAACATACAAGATACACCTGAAAAGTACATAGTATGCAATAACAATTAGTAATACTAACTCCGAGGTCGTTTGCAGACAGAAGATGCTGCAAACTGCCATCATTCACAAAACAGATGCAGGCAGAGTATTTTCTAATGTGATATGCACTCTGATACTGTGTCATATATTCTGCAAACCTGAAGTGCTAAGTGCAGCACTTCCCAGGTGTTTTGGGAATGTTTCTTTAGAATCAAATCAAGTAGCGCACTTCAGGACAAGTTTGTTGTATCATAGGCCAATGCATCAGAGCAGTGGCGTCTACAAAAACAACAATTTGTAAGCAGACCACAACACACACGATACTTAACACAATTTTAAAGTAGACTGGCCTTCCAAGATGGCTGCACACTGAGTAACTGCTTAACTATAGCTCTCCCAGTGTGAAAGAAAAAACTCAGCAAAGAAAGCCAGTGGACTTATATTGCTAGGTAAATTTCAATAACTGGCTAGTAAGTTCACTGCCTTGTTGCCATAAAAAAGAAATAGAGAGGAACTGAAAGAAAATTAGCTACAAAAAGTGAGGAAAAAAACATTGACTGGAGAGAGTAATCCAGCTGTTTAGCAAAAAGCAATGCACGTTCCATTCAAGGTTTCCAGTAACCCAGAGGAAAGTATAAGACAACTGCACACAGACCAGATTAAAATAAATGAAACACTGATGGAGTAGATCAACTCAAATAACAAAAGGATGGAAACAATGGAAGAAGCTTTAAACAGACATTCAAATGACATTATAAAACTGCAAAAATCAGAGGTCAAAATGAAGAAAAGGCTGGCTGAATATGAGACTGCTCAAGAAGGGATGTTTCAAAAAAATAGAATTAGGGGATGGAGCACATTCCTGCTGTTGCAGAGAAATTGGAAGGAACAGAATGTAATACTTTTATGTAAGCACAAATAAGCAACTGAACTGGTAGTCCTTAGCAGGAGTTGTTAATTGAAAGGACACATCTTGTGTATGCTCCAACCCTGGAGGGACAAAATCATTTTTTGATGCAGTACATGCTAAGGAGGAAATACAAAAGTTTGTTCAACAAAAAGTAAGCTGTGAAACAGAAGGAGATTCTGTTTCTTGTTCTTCTGTTAAATACCAGAGAGAGATTGTGCCAGTTAAGTACATAGTGTGTAAACACAAATTCATAACCGACCAGAAAAGCATGCAGAACAATTAAAGTTAACACTGCTATGTAACCAATCATAATCCAGGCCAGAAAGTAGTGGCCTATTGTCTCACCAGGAAGGAATCATCTAGACCAGTTTTAAATGTAAATCTACTACTGCATATAACAGGACACTTAAATTAGCAGTGTCACAATGAAATGTAAAATTAATAAAAATTATTACTTGTGAATTTTTTTGCTAAATCTATATTCATGCAATCTTTTTCATAAATGCTTCTTTTAAAGTTGAATGCATCTCATCTTCAGATCTGTCAGTGCTTTTACTCGTAGCTAACTGATTTATTCTTAATACCAAAGCTTCTATACCATGTTGAATGGTGTCTAGTTGCAACACAATTGGTTAATTCAAATCATGACATTTAACGATTGCTGCATCTGTAATTAGGATAACCATTTGAAATACTGGGATGAAATGCAGGGATTGAATGACCAAAAGTCCGGACTTAAGTTTTGAGATTGCTATTTCTCTGAACATTTTGTTTTCTCTGAGGTATTATGATCTTGCAGTTGGTGTATGTATATGTATATATGTGTATATATATATATATATATATATATATATATATATATATATATATATATATTAGATTGGGGTGGGGGGGTAGGAGACCTCTTATTTAATTAGTGAGCCATTGATAACTTCCTAAGCATTTCAAAACTTGTTCAAATTTATTTATTTACATTTGTTGACTGGGAGTGTCCGACTGGACGTAGGTCCATTTTCAGTGGGCCCGGGGAGAAAAGCTCCACAGTTAAAATAGACAGTAGTTACATTGGATTACATAGCGATTAACAATTTAACATAGCAATTACTTACAACATATTTACAGATGAAGAACATAGTACATCAGTAGACAACTAGAATCTTTATCTGTGAAGTACATAACAGACATTAACAAATGTTACAAGAAGAAGTTCCTGCTGTATAATAAGTACTAGGCTTATGAGCATCTGAGCTTGCTATAATCAAGGTAGTTAGTGGAGTGGAAAGAAAGGTAGTGGTTGGATGGGGTGGGTGATATTAGAGTGGGAGTTGCAAGGGCATAGCCAGCATGTTTTTAGGTGCGCTTTTAGTAAAGTTCTGAAGTGGGTGCATGATGGTATGGAGGTAATTGTGGGTGGGAGGGAGTTCCATAATTTGGCTATGGTGCAAGAGTACAGTGCTTCACCAGCAGAGTTATTGGCTTTAGTGATCTGCAAGTGATTTTTGTTGCTGGATCTTAGTGGTCTGGTGGCGCGATAGGGTTGGAGTAGATTCTGGAGGGATGGCACATTTAATGGATGGTTTACTAGTTTGTGGGCGAGTGAGAGTTGATACCATTATAGGAGGTGAGGGAGTTCAAGCCAGCCCAGTTCAGCAAGTGAGAGACAGTGGTGACTACGGTAGGATGCCCCTGTGGCGAATTTGGCGATTTTGTTGTAGCAGATCTCTAACTTGTTTAGATTGCACTGCCTTAGGTTGGTATATACTGGAGAGGCATAAAGTAGGGTGGAGATAAAGTGGGAATTTGCTATTGAAATCTTTGCTGCTTTGGTGAGAAGTTGCTTATTTCTGTATAACGCTCCTAGTTTTTTGTGGACTTTTTTTATGGTCATGGATATGTGAATGTCAAATTTTAGTTTATTGGCTATTTCCACTCCTAGCAATTTGGTGTGTTCAGTTGGGTATATAGTGGTGTTGTCTTTTGCTGTGATGTTAAAGTGAGAGTTGTTTTGAGTATGTTTGGTGGGTTGGAAGATGAGTAGTTTAGTTTTGTTAGGGTTGAGTATTAATTGGGCATCAGATAACCAAGTTTCAACAGAGGAAAAGGCTTCCTGTGTGACTTTTTGCAGTTTGGGTAGGGACTGGGCTGAGCAGATGATGGTTGAGTCATCTGCATACTATATGAGTGTGCCATGTTTGGTGGCAGAGGCTAGATTATTGGTCAAAACAGAGAAGAGTAGGGGTCCAAGGATGGATCCTTGGGGAACCCCTATGGAGACAGGTAGTTGGGATGTCATTCTGCCATACAACGGATTGTTGGCGGTCAGATAGGTAACTCTGAAACCAGTTGGTGACTGACTGAGAGAAGGATAGGTTACTGAGGATAGAGATAAGCTGTTTGTGTGGGATCATGTCAAATGCTTTAGATAGGTCTATGAAAGTAGCAGTGTAGAGAAAGCCATTGTTTTTATGCTGAAGGATAGTGTTAGTAAAGGAGAGCAAGGCAGTGGTGGTGCTATGGTTTGGTCGGAAACCATGCTGAGTATTGGAAAGGAGGTTGTTAGTAAGGAGGTAGTCTGAGACCTGAGAGTGTATGCATCTCTCTAGTATTTTGGAGAGTAGAGAGAGAATAGCTATGGGGCGGTAACTGGTTAGTTCTGTGAAGGGTCTGCCTTTGTGGAGGGGAATTATATGTGATACTTTCCACAGTATGGGAACGTAACTTTTTGACAGAGATCGGTTAATCAAGATGGATACTAGGTAGGCCAGAGCATCAGCTGCGATTTGTAGGTATTCACTTGGGAGATTGTCTGCTGCTAATTTGGTGGGCTTAAGTTTAGTTAAGAGTTTTTTTATATTGGGGGTAGGTACAGGAGAAAAAGAGAAGGCAGTGGGGAGATTACTAGTTGAAGGTGTGGGTTGGAGGGGAGGGGGGGGTTGTGTTATTTAGCTAGTGATAGTATGGTTTGTGTGAAGCGTGTGTTGAATGAGGTAGCAATATTTTCTGAGGAGTGATGGATGTTAGGAGGAGGGGAACTGACTTTACAAATCACTGCTCCCAGGCAACAACTTGTTCTAACAGTTTTAAAAATAGTTATGCCAGACATTTTAGGCTCAGAGTGTGCAGTATACTAAATCATTCTTAGACACTTCTGTAGTGCCTGCATGTTTTGTCTCCAACATTTGCACAACTACTTACAACTTTTTTTCTGTATCAGCCTTCAGTCACGCAAATGTTAGAATATGACCTATATATTGAAATACCATTCTTTTACATTTGCTCTTATATAACTTGAAATTATTCTGTTCTAATTTATCAGTTGTATCAACCTCTTGCTGTGCTCTTCTGGAGTCCAATACTGTACTAACAGATCATAAGCCAGACTTACAATACTTTCCAAGATTTCAACTAACTATGCAAAGACTCTTTGGAATAACTCTGGTACTCTCTAGTACTGAATAAATAAAGGGATGTCTAAGGAACCTGCACATTAAAATTTAAAATCTGGAGCTTTGTTCATCAACCTTTATCTGCTGGAATCCCTGGTTTACATTCAGAACTGAGAAAAACTTATCATCTAGAACTTTAAGACCATGTCTTCAGCTGAAACCATTGTGGAATGACCTCTTATCACATTATTCAGATTCTTGTATACGATAAAATGCTAATGTTGTCTTTCCTTATGCAACAGCCATGTTATTCGCCAATTCTTTTGACTGTGATTCTTAAAGACATCTAAGCTTTCAATTCAGTTCCTGCTCTATACTACTTGTGACAGCAACTGGTATTTTCCTCAGAGTATGTACAACTGGCATAGCATCAGGTTAAATTTATATCTGACATTTTGTGACAAACTTCCTAAGCCTATAAACACTGTAGGATAGTTACAAAGAATATCACTGCTATGTCTCTGCACATTACATGACCTGTCCCTGTAACCATGACACAGTTGTGTGCACAGGAGCACATTCACACTTTGCTTTTTCTCTGTGTCTTTTCAGGCTTCACTGTATCAATTATTTTCACTCAAACTGTCAATGAACATCTTATTTTATGATTCTTTTCAATACTTTAAAACATGCTTTTCTTTTACACATCTCTGTAAAATGGTGCATTTCATTGGCATTCTACAAAACAGTTTCTGCTCTCACAACTATAGCCATATTTAGTATGTGAAATTCAATTTCTGTGAACCTCATGGCTCTATTACTTGTCTCAATTAGAGTTACAATGTGCTGTCACATTCTTTTAAGCCACGATGATGCAGCGGTAGCGTTGTCGCCTCACAGCAAGAGGTTCTCCCGTTCGATTCTCGACTGGAGCGCTTTCTGTGTGGTGTCTGCATATCCTCCCCACGGTCGAGTGGTGTTCGAAAGACATGCATGAATGGGCGTGCCTTTGTTGAAGGTAAGGCATCGGGCTGACACCTTGGCACCGTAAAAATTGACTGCCAATCATTAGCGGACCAGAGTTCCGCTGTGGTGACCCCTAACCGGGTAAAGCCAAAAGAAAAATAACAACTTTTAAATTCATTTGCTCTGGATATAACCACATATTTTGCAGCCGCATAATTTGATATGGTCATGTATATTTCTCTTATTGGCCTGCGCTTTGTTTCATCATTTCTTATATTACAAACTATAATGTCTCTTTTTAATGAATAATGCAGCTTAACAAATTTAAACTCTTCAGAGCTCAGTAACAACCAGCCATCTGTGGCCACTACAGGACTTTGTGTCTTCATAAAGAACAAATGTCTTTCCGTTGGTGTTTTGTCTTTCTCATCATCAAGAAAATTAAATGAGCTAAATACTTTCAAGGTGTCTTCCCCATAACAGGAATAAATGCAGCACACTAACTTTTCAAGCTTCTCATTTATTTCACCCACAGTGAGAAATAAGTCAATTTTCTGGATCTGAAACTTAAAGTTTCAAACAAGATGTCCTTATAGTGACAGACATCCTAGCTGTTGCAGATAGAGCATACTTAAAGTTATACTACTGAATCTCCAAAAAGATACATTTTCGAGAACAGAAACATTATACTTCTACAGTTATATTTCTCCACTATGGCACCATGAGTCAACTGAATGCTTTTCAGAATGCTAACAAATCACCAGGGATAGTAATAGAAGTTTCACACATCCAAGACACATTTATTAGCAATACATGTTTAGAAGGAATGTGTACCATATGATATGTAGTTTGCTATAGCTATGCATCAGCATTTTAAAGCTTTATACCCAATCTGCTACAGTCACTAAGCATACAAAAAGTACAGTTGTGTACACTTACCAGAAATGTAGATGTTCGAGTGCATTCACTGTTGCAGTCATCACATCTGGGTTATCCCTGCCAGGGTAGACCTCGGCTGGCCTGAATACCAGAGGCTTAGTATTTCTGCGTCGGTAGCTGTCGCTTCAGGACTGACATCAGGTCGTCAGTAGTATAAGGCAGTCGACGCCATTACATTAGTTTTTCTTGCCCTGTCAGGAGCCCCCAAGTGGGAGCCAGGTTATGGTGGAAGAACCCCACCAGTAGAAAGTAAATACCAAAATGTCCCTTGTAAGGAGAGAGAGAGAGAGAGAAGGGGGATGGAGGGAGGGAAACCAGGACTGCAACAGTGAATACACTCAAACATCTACATTTATGGTTAAGTGTACACAACTGCACTATGTTCTTCGTGTTTCACTGCTCCAGTCATCACATTTGGGTTTATTCCCAAAGCTGAGGAAAAGGGTGGAGGCAGTCAAGGAGACTAGGGGCTGACTAGGATGCCCTGCAAGACTGCAGTGGCAAAGCCTGCCCTGGATTTGGAGTAGATAGGCAGGTGGTAATGTTTGGTGAAAGTGTGACAGATGTCCAGGTGGCAGTCTCCAGGATGTCCCTGGTGGGGACTTCTCTGAGGAAAGCTGCAGAGGTGGAGGCTGCTCTGGTGGAGTGAGTCCTGACCCCCTTAGAGGGAGACATTCCATGTTGCTTGTAACAGAAATGGATGCAGTGGTTTATGGATGCATTTATGGTTAAGTGTACACAACTGCACTATGTTCTTCGTGTTTCACTGTTCCAGTCATCACATTTGGGTTTATTCCCAAAGCTGAGGAAAAGGGTGGAGGCAGTCAAGGAGACTAGGGGCTGACTAGGATGCCCTGCAAGACTGCAGTGGCAAAGCCTGCCCTGGATTTGGAGTAGATAGGCAGGTGGTAATGTTTGGTGAAAGTGTGACAGATGTCCAGGTGGCAGTCTCCAGGATGTCCCTGGTGGGGACTTCTCTGAGGAAAGCTGCAGAGGTGGAGGCTGCTCTGGTGGAGTGAGTCCTGACCCCCTTAGAGGGAGACATTCCATGTTGCTTGTAACAGAAATGGATGCAGTGTGCTATCCATTTAGAAATTGTTTGTTTGGAGATGGCTTTGCCCTCTGCACCTGCAGGAAAGCTAACCAGCAATTGATCAGACTTTCTGAATAATTTAGTCCTGTCTAGACTGAATCTGAGCCGTCTGTGCACATCTACAGAGTGCAGGATCCTTTCCCCCTTGTTCTGTGGGTTAGGGAAAAAGGTGGGCAAATGAATGGATTGGTTGAGAGTCACACTGGACACCACTTTGGGCATGAAGGATGGGTTAGTCCTGACAGAAACCCTGTCAGCATGGAAGATGATGAAGGGCTCCACAGCCATGAGTGCTTGTAGCTCGGAGACCCTTCTGGCTGAAGTGATGGCCAGAAGAAAAGCTGTTTTCCAGGAGAGAAATTTTAACTCTGCTGAAGATGCTGGTTTGAAGGGGGGCAGGGTAAGTTTTTCCAACACAAAATTAAGGTCCCAAGCTGGGGTAGGTGCTCTTCTGAGTGACCTCAAGTTGCTAGCCCCTCTTAGGAATTGTTTGATCCGAGGTTGTGAGAAAAAGGGGCTGCTCAGTGGGGAAATGAGCAGAGATAGTGGAGGCATGAATTTTAATAGAGGAAAAAGAGATACCACTGTGTAGCAGGTCAGCTAGGTAATCCAAAATGAGAGGGAGAGAGGGCTGTGCCGTATTGGCTCCCTTAGCCTGAATCCAGGTGCAGAACCTTTTCCATTTGTCAGCATAAGATTTTCTAGTGCTAGGGCATGTGGCCTCATGTATAACATCTAGAACCTGTTTACTGAGGTTGGCAGATTGATCAGTGGTTAGGGAATAAGCCAAGCTGCCAAACTGAGAGTCTGCAATTGGAGATACATGAATTCTCCTTCCCTCTGGGTCAGAAGGGTTTGGGTCTGAGTGAGATGCCATGGTGGCCGTGGGGACTGGCTGCGCAGCAGTGAGTACCAGTGCTGGCAAGGCCAGTCTGGAGCAATAAGAATTGTCCTTGTTTTTTTCTCCCTTATTTTGAGCAGTACCCTGGTAATGAGAGATAGTGGAGGAAAGGCATAGACCGATAGACTGACCCAGGGGAAGGACAGGGCATCCACTTTCCAAGCCATGCAATGATGCTCTCTGGTGCAGAACTTGCTGAGCAGATGGTTGGCGTGGGAGGCAAAGAGGTCGACCTTCGGGGTGCCTCATTTCCGAGTTATTAGGGTGAAGGTCGTTTTGTCTAGCTGCCACTCATGTGGGTCCAGAAGATTTCTGCTTAAGTGATCTGCCAGAGGGTTTAAAGAACCTGCCAGGAATTGTGCTAACAGGTATAGTTGCATGACAGAAGCTGTGCGCCAAAGGGTTATGGCCAGCCTGCACAGAGGGTAGGAGTGAGCCCCTCCCTGCCTGTTGATATATCACATCACAGTGGTGTTGTCTGTTTTGATCAGGAGAGCTCCTGGGGACAGAAGGGGTCTGAAAGCTGTCAATGCGTGCTGGACAGCTAACATCTCTTTTTGGTTGATGTGCAGATGGATTTGCTGTGGGCTCCATTGGCCCTGTATGCACCTGCCGTACAGGTGTGCACCACAGGCATAGTCTGGTGCATCTGTGGTGAGGGTCTGGGTGGCGGGGGTGGTGAGAAAGGTAGTCCCTTGTTGTGGGAGCATGCTGCTGCCCACCAAAGAAAATCTTTCCTGAGGCAAGGTATCATGGGTATAAGAGTTTCCAGGTCTTGACAGTGTTGACACCAAAGGCTTTTTAGGTACCACTAAAGTTTCCTCATATGCAGTCTGGCTTATGGAATGAGTAGAATGCACATCTAACTCCTCTAGTGCACACTGCAGTGTTTAGGATAAATCATTTTTTTTCATCTTACCTTTAAGCATTCCTGTGACTAGCACTTGCTTTAAAACCTGCTGGAAAGCACTAGGAAGTCAACTGATACAAGCACTCAACTCTCCTTGTTAATAAGGAGAAATTAATCATAGGCACTGAACAGCCTAGAATTGCAAAGTACCTTGCTAAGGTAAGGGAAAACAGCTCTTGTACTTTCCAAAAAAAAAAGCACCAAACCAGGCATGTCCAAGGGTCACCTTCTAGTGATTTCTCCTGTCCACCTGGTGAATCTGGGCATACTGGGGCAATGCAGCAATTGCCTCATGTACACAGACAACCCTCCCCTCCTACCACCCAACACTACAACCTATGAGAGATGCACTTACATAGCCAAACTGGAAGCAAAGCTCTCTCCACCCAAGATTGTGCTAGACAGTCAAGAGGAGAAGGTTAACAGCCGCACTACACCTCAAGCAACACATTGCCCTTCTAAACCCACACCACCAACACCCACACATAGCAACACTAAACCCACATGTGTGGAGGCTCTTAACATTAACATGCCCAAGCAACAAGGACCTCCGAAGCTGAAACGCAAACAATCACCAATCACAACCAAAGTGTCACATAGCTCACATCATCAGTGTGCCACCCAACAGCCCCTAAGGCAAGACAACGTACCCAACACTTTAGTCACAGGTGACTCTATAGTCAGGCACACTGATGTCCCACTCACCAGGCTGAACAAGGAGAAAATTACAGTCAGCTGCCTGTCGGGTGCAGGATCCGCCACATAACGCATGCACTCAAGTCACTCCACAACAAGTACAACTATGACTCTGTCATTGTCCACGTTGGAGTGAATGACTTGAGACGTACCTCCCTGGACTACATGAAAAGAGACATGGCTGGACTACATGAAGAGAGACATGGAAGAGCTCTTGGATCATGTGGCCCAGGCAGGTATGACCCTAGCCCTGAGTAGCATCCTACCTTCACCCAGAATGATACCACAGTATAAGGACAAAATCATTGACTTCAACAATTGGCTAAGCTTCTGGTGTCATTCAAAGGGGATCCAGTATCTGTCTGCCTGGGATGACATGATCGACAGACCACAATGCTTTGCCAGAGATGGGTCTGCACCTGTCTCCCCTGGGATTCAGGTTATCGGCTAAGGCTCTTGCCACCCCTATAGTGCCTTTTTTAGGCAAAGTTCAAAGGACAAAACCACCCCCGTAACAGGTACAAGCATGCAAAATCTGAAGGTAATGCTACTAAATGGGAGAAGTCTAAACCTCAAAATGCACTCTCTCAAAGCACTCCTAAAAGCAGAGAACATCAATATCTGTGCAGTAACTGAGACCTGTTTCAAGGCTCCAGAGAGCACCCTTGCAATACCAGGCTACAACTCTTACCACACTTTTCGGCCACCAAACCAGGACCAAAACACTAAAGGTGGAGGAGTGTCCATATTCACCAAGGATATTCACAACACCAGGCTAGTTGCCCAACACAATGCGTCTGAAATTCTCCAGGTGCAACTAACACTAGGTAAGACTGCAATCCAAATTGTAGCTTGCTACAGATCCCCCACCATGCCCCAAGATTCTCACTACACCTTTCTAAACATACTGGAAAATATTAAGATACAACCAAACACCCTAATACTGGGTGATTTCAACAACCCTGACATTAACTGGGAAAATTACTCGTGTACCAACACCTTTGCCCAACGGTTCTTGGAATTCATAAATTCCAATGCCCTGGATCAACTAATCCTTAGTCCCACCAGGGGCTCCAATATCCTAGACCTGGTCATTACCAACATGGGAATTCGATGCTCCACACCTATGGTCACCCCCTTGTTGGTCAGGTCTGATCATAAGCTAATCACCCTTGACACCAACATCCCCCCCCCCCCCAGTAAGGAAACATCTATAAAAAACTTCTCCAAAGCCAACTTCATGCTACTCGAGTTAAAAGTGACAAACTTCATGATACCCATGCAGACAAGAACTGAAGGTTTGACTGCTGAATCCTACACTAAGGCACTGTACGAGCAACATCCACTCGTGCATGAATCGTGCCATCCCCAATAGAACCAAGACACTCTCCTCCAAAAAAAGGAAGCCAATCTGGTGGTCCCTTGCCATAAACAAACTTTACAATAAAAGGAAGAAACTGTTGCAAAAAAGAGGAAAATCTCAGGATGCAAAAACTCCCTTACCAGCCTCAGTAAGAAGCTGAGATCCCTTACAAATCCTCCAAAGCTAGTTATGAAAATAAAATTGCCAAAGATTGCAAAGACAACCACAAGCCATTCTATAGCTATGTCAAGAATCTAAATGGCAATGCTCAGATCTGCTCTGAGCTACAACTGAATGGCATTAAATATACTGATCCCAAGGATATTGCCAATATCCTGGCAGATCGATTCAGTGCAAACTTCACCCTCCTCTCACTCCTAAAGGGCCCATCTCAATACCAAAAGGCTGCCAAATTCCAGTAATAACGGCCACACAGGTAAAAAAACACACTCTCCAAAGCTAAGAATACAGCATCCATGGGACCAGACGACATCCCAGGCTGTGTACTACATGAACTACAAAATGAACTGGCACCTCACCTAAGTGTTACGTTTAATCATAGTCTCACCTCAGGCTTTGTGCCCACTGAGTGGCGCACAGCTACAGTTATCTCACTCCACAAGGGGGGGATCCACCTTGGATCCTGGGAACTACTGCCCCATCAGTCTGACGAGCCTGATCTGCAAGACCATGGAATGTATTTTCATGGAACTTATAAACAAAGACAGTGGCAACCTTCAAACACTGGACCCCACTCAGTTTGGGTTCGTGAAGGGCCGATCCTTGTCTCCTGAACCTGACTGACTTCTTCAAATCAGTCTCCAGAGCCATGGACAGGGGTAAGGTGGTCCACACAGCCTATCTGGACCTCACCAAGGCCTTCGACACCATCCCCCACTCTGGAATCATAGATAAACTTATTAAAGCTGGGCATTAACCCCTACGTCACTTGATGGGTTGCCAACTGGCTTACTGACAGAACCCACACTGTAAAAGTAGCCCACTTTAAATCCAGCTCCAGACAAGTTGAGTACCTCAGGGTTCAGTCCTGGGACCGCTCTTGTTTGGCATCTACTTCTCTGAAGTACAGGCCAACACTAAGGGACTCTGGCCAAGAAAGTTTGCAGATGACTGCAAACTGGGAGCCATTACTGAATCCCCAAATGATGTGGGTATCCTACAAAAGGGCCTTAAAGAAACAGATGCTTGGTGCCAGAGCCATGGGCTCAAGCTCAATGCCAAGAAATGTACAGTTATCCCCTCTGGGAAAAAACACGTACCCATGAATTACCACATAGGTGTCAGTACACTAAACACCGAAAGTGTGATAAGACACTTAGGGACACAGGTGAACAGTGGTCTCACCTTCGATAACCACATCACCACAATAGTCAGGAAATCCTTCTATGGGGCACATCTTATCACTAAGGGCTTTTCATCCAGAGAAAAGGAGGTCATTGTCCCACTACTCTCATTCATTCATTAGACCCATTATAGAATACAACGCCCTGTTTGGTATGTACATCTCAAGACATGTGCAACACCTGGAAAGGCCGCAGAAATACCTCATTAAAGAATCACAGGCCTAAAGCAGATGCCCTATGCAGACCATCTAAAAAAACTTCACCTATACTCTGTCACATATCGTCTACTCAGAGGCAATCTCTGCTTAACATACAAGGCCATGTCAAACCAAGAGGGTTTGGACATGCTACACTTAAAGAAATCCCAATCTTTCAGAGGTGCACGCTCCAGGGATCTAAACCTTGTCATCACAATGAACCAAACATGCTGGAGGGATAGGTTCCTGACCCAGAGACTCCCCAGACTCTGGAATAGACTTGCCCATACATGTCAAGCAGAGCACCTCTGTGGCCTTCTTCAAAAGGAACCTTGATGATTGGATGGGAGATCGGAAATTCATACCGGGGATCACGTCAGTCGCCCTGCTAGACAGGGGTCCAGGGAAGTAAATACTGTGGGAAGAAAAAGCCAGGGAATTGTTATGGCTGGGCTTGTACAGGCCCTAGGGCCGATAGCCTACTACCAACCTATGAACCTATAACCTATAAGATGCCATGAACCCCAGAGCTTGCAGAAGTTTCCTTGCAGATAACTGGATTCTGGTAGCTAGTTGAGAGAAGTAGGCTGTCAGGTAAGTTTGCTTTTCTGGTGTAAGGAAGGCCATCTGGGATGCTGTGTCCAGGCTTGCTCCCAGGAATATAATCCTTTGGGTGGGTAGTAGTTTGGATTTCTTTTCGTTGATAGTGTACCCTAGGTGAGGTCAGTAGGGACTTTACAAAGGCCAGGTGCTTGAGCAGCTTTTCCTGACTGTCTGCCTGAATTAGGCAGTCGTCTAAATATGGGTAAATTTGGATATTCCTTTATCTGCAAAAGGCAATAGCCAGAGCCAGACATTTTGTGAAAACTCTGGGAGCAGTAGATAAGCCAAAGGGAAGTGCAGAGATCCTGCCCTGAAAGGCAGGTATTTCCTGCATGATTCCCTGACAGGAATGTGAAGGTAGGCCTCTTTTAGGTCTAGGGTGGCTAGCCAAGCATCCTTGGACAGCAGGGTGGGCATTTTGAATTTTGGTATCACAAGGAAGGTGTTTAGAATGGACAGATCGAGGATGGGGCACCAGATGCCCTCTTTTCTGAGTACCAGAAAAAGTCTGGAGTAGAAACCTTGGCCTTTCTGTTCTTCAGGAACGTGCTCTATTGCCCTCATAGAGTACAGGGAAAGGACTTGCTTTTGCGCCTCTGCCCATTGGTTTGAAGGTAGATCTGGGAACCTTCTTGGAGATGGAAGAGTGTGGAAAGAAAATTTGTATCCCTGGGACACTATGTTGAGGACCCAGCGGTCACTGGTAATGGTGGCCAGATGCTTGCGTGAAAGGAGAGTTTTCCTCCTAGGGGTAAGTGAAGGTGGGCAGAGGGAGGGGATGGTGGAAGACAGTCATTGTGAGTTCTTACCATGAGAGGGTAGCTTAGAACTCCCGGTTTTTGAAGTGGAGGAATTCCACTGTTTTGATCTCTGCATTCCCTGTGGCTGCTGTCTGGGGGGCCTGCTTCCATGAGGTCTGGGCTGAACTGAGCTGGTGGGAGCAGGAAAGGAACAGTGCTTGGCGGGGCAATGCCTACTGAACCTGGGTGGCTGGACCTGTAAGAAATCCTTAACTGTCAGCACAAATTTAGCTTTTTCTTCCATCTTTTTTAAGACTTCCTCTGCCTTAGTGCCAAATAAGCTGTCTTTGTGCAAGGGTGCATCCAACAATTTAGATTTAACATGGTCTGGTAAGGGCTGTTCCTTAAGCCATGCATGCCTTCTAAGGACAGAACCGGTGACTGCTGCCCTGCAAGAAGCTTCTAGGGCATCAAAACCACAGTGTAAGGTGTGCTTAGTTACTTGACTTGCAGAATGCATTGATTCTTGTAACTCTTTAGATTCTGCACAAGCAGGAAAGGAAGACACTTTTTGCTTAAGGAGTTCCATGGTATGTTGCAGAAATTTTAGCGTACGGAACTGGCAATTTAGTGCTCTGATAGCAAGAGTAGCAGAGATGTATACTTTTTTACCCCATCTTTCAAGTGCTCGGGAATCCCTATCTGAGGGGGTGGGATTCTTAGCAGAGGTTGCTTTAATACATTTTGGCCCTTGAGAAATTACCTCAGGGTCAGCAGTAGGATTTTTGAAAAGAAATTTGTGTGAGTCAGGGACTCTGTGATACCTGTCAGGTTTTCTGGGTGCAGAAGGTAGGGTGGCAGGAGTCAAACTGGATTCCAGGAAAACATCGTCCACAACATCCAGGACTGGGAGAATGGCCAGGAGTCTGTGCTGTGGAAGATCTAAGAATTCCCTGAGTCTCTTTTTAGACTGAGGGTAGTCCTGAAATTCCCATTGGAAATGCTTCCTTAAGGTATGAAGGGTTTCCCCAAAGGAAAAGTCCTCGGGTGGAGAGGCTGAGGGAATGGAAGCCTCTGCAACAGAATCCTTATAAGCAGAAAGGGGTTGCATGTCTTCATATTCAGATGCATCAGAGTCATCAGACTCCTGTTCAGACAAAACTACTGGGGACAGATCTCTTTTTCTTTTGGAAGGGGGTAGCTTGTCTTCCCATGATAAGGTCTTCTGCCATTTTACGCATTTGAGACTGAGGCAAGGAAGCAGGTGCCTGAGAGTGGGTCGTTGGTTTTTTGGGTATGGTTCATATCCTGGGCCTTAGAAACTCGGTCGTTTTCAAAAGAACGGTAGAAGCAAAAGAAGTCATCAGCTTTTGTCGAGAATCGTTAGTGCGAAGTACTTCCTTGGAAGCCAGTGCCTGCTCAGCGGCTCCGGACCCATCCAAGGAAGAGACAACTGCAGGATCTTTGGGCGAGGAAGAATTTTGCAGACTCTGAAAAGGTCTCGGTAGTGGCCTGCAAATCTACAGAAGCGGGCATCAGGGGCTGCGAAAGCGCCTCACTGAGGACCGGAGAACTGACGACTAGCTTAACGGAACAGAAGCATCGTCAGTAGGCTTGGACCTGTGCGGTCTATCTTTATCCTTATGTTTTTTCAGAAGATCTGCTGTTGGATGGCTTAGCGAAGCCATATCGGAATTCGTGGACTGTAAGCGAAAATATCTAGCTACAATAAGGGCCCGACGATGTATAGTTCTGGCGTTTAATAAAGCGACAGCGGGGGATGTCGTGGTTTGGGTCTAAGCAAGTGACGCAGTAAGAATGAAAGTCTCAGTGTGGTATTTGCTTTCCAGAAGTGAGACGATTGTTAACTTTTTCTGACATCGGTTAGTGCAAGAAAAAAAGATCCCCCAGAGTACTTAGCTTTAGAAGACTTCATCTTCAGTTCAGAAGATGAAACTCAGGTAGCGGCCGACCGGCACTCGTGCGAACTGCTTCTGCTTCAGGCTCCACGTCAAGAAAGACTGATGTAATGGCGACAGCTGCCTTAGTTTATATTACTGACGACCTGACATCAGTCCTGAAGTGACAGCAACCGACGCAGAAATACTAAGCCTCTGGTATTCCGGCTGGCCGAGGTCTACCCTGGCAGGGATAACCCAAATGTGATGCAACAGTGAAACACAAAGAACATCTACTAGTAACTTTAACATTTTAACAAGTCAACTGAGGACAGTAGGGTTTCCTGTAGACTGGAATAGGGCAAACATAATTTCCATCTTAAGTGTGACATAATTACCTTAAAAATTACAAACTACCATGAATTTATAAAATCTAGACAGTGCTTCTTTAACCTTATCTAGTTTTATAATAATTTTAGTGACACTTTGCCTGGTGAAGTTCATTTCGATGTGCTCTATTCAGCTGTATTTAAGGCCTTACATACTATAGCACTTAATGGTATTTCTGATGCCTTACCATTAATCCCTTCACAGGATACTGAATGGTTACCAAATAGATCCCTAAGGGTTAAGATCCATAAAATCCTGTCAGAACCCAAGCCAATTACTTACAGATTCCCTCAAGGGTCCACACAAGGCCTTTTTTTCATTTAACATATGTATACAGTCAGTTAAAGGTAATAATCAAGTTTGTTACTCCAGATTTCCAGATAATTCTAAACTGGATGGTTTAGTTACAACTGGTTAAGTGTTTGACATTTTCAGACTCATATCTGTGAGCCTTAAATAGTTAGAAAATAGAGAGGAAGTGCAGACCTGTATATAACAAGTCCAAGATCACGGAGTATTTCCTTCTCTTCAACGTATGGCAATCTTGGAGTTGGTCTATATAAGTTCAGGGGTTGTAGAGGGATTTCCTACCACTTTTGGGGCTGTACAGTGGCTTGTACCTATGCTACAAACAACTTTTAAGGAGAACAGTGACATTCAACATTCACTGTTCTGCACTTTTATGCCTTTCTCATAATTACAGAATTCTTATTTAGGAGTCATGGAATTACAAAAGGGAAAACAAATGGTGGTCTCCAGAGACTCCAACCATAAAAACTCACAAACAATGACAAAGTGCATTAATTCGAAGTAGAACTATAAAAATACTCAGTTATATTGAATTCCATTACAACCATCAAGGACCAATAATCTCTACCAATCTACTTTGATCATCTTTATGGCTAGTCACTAAAAATGGCCTTTCAACAAAAAAAAGAGCTCCGTTAAAGCATTTTGGAGACATGAACAATGAGTATGCATATACCATTAATGGCAGTACTCTACACAAAGTAATGACTTACAGAGACTGCACATTTTATTTTACAAACAGCATCAATGATGTGATCAGAAGATGTTACTCTAAGATCAGAACTATTTTACCTCAATTATGTCCAGACATTCAATGGTTTAATTCCACTTTTTTAAAATTTTAGTCACACCTTATTACAGAATATACTATTAACCTTTGTAGATATTATACTGAGCAAGTTAAATGACTTGAATGAATCCAGCAATATTACATACCAATCGTGAGAATCAGAAACATTCTTCTTTCTGCAGTCAGCAATTGCACAAGACAAGCAGCCACACACAGGATGTGTGCGATTCATAAACACAGTGAGTGCAAATAGTGGAGGTCAAGGAACCTAGAGGCCTTAATTATATTCTGATGGTGCATATGAAGGTCTTGGCTGTAGGCAGGGTTTATATCATATAAATTTGAGCCTCTGAAAATGATATGTATGCTAATGAGGACTTAACCAATGAATGTTACTGAAAAAGAAGTTATGTACCTAGCATAACATTCCATGTTAGTTGTTCTTCATCTCGCCTTCCTTCTTGCTGTTTGGGTTCGGAGACGATCCTCGGCTCAGATTCGGCCTACTTTTATAGCTTGAGAGCTATTTACTGGCTCGAGGCTAACCCTTATCCCAGAATGCCCAGCGTCAGCTACCCAGATCTCGTTTGTGATAGCGCACACTAGACATATAAAGTAACCAGTAACCTAAAACTGACTTACCAAAATAACAGATCAGAGTAAACTGTCACAAAATTACCTGGCATGTGAACCAAGAAAAAGGAAATCAGCCAGTGAAACCATAGTAAACTCCTCTCAATTCTCCAGGAAGGGGGAAGGAGGGGGGATGCAAGAAGGAAAGCGAGATGAAGGACAACTAACATGGAACATTATGGTAGGTACATAACTTCTTTATGTTAAGTTGTCCCATCTTGCCTTCATTCTTGCTGTTTGGGACAGCGTCCTTAGCACCTGAAGTCTGGCTAAGGTAGGAAGTGGAGAAACCAAGCTGTGAGCTTGGGAGTCTGAAGGGACTGGCGTAACCCGCCTGACTGATGAATCAACAGATCTGGCACTGGATCCAGAGCCCAAGGCTGGCCTAGAAGATGAAGGTGCAGGAACGGAAACCATATCTGTCGAGGCCAATACGGGGCAATGAGGATCATTTTGCAATCCAACAATTTTGCTTTCTGTATGAGTCTTGGAATTAGGGAAAAAGGGGGAATTGCATAAAGGAGTCCCTGAGGCCAATCGTGCACTAGAGCGTCCCTAGGAGTTTGACCTGGAGAAGGAAGCAGGGAGAAGTAGCTGCTTCATTTGTTGTTGAGGGAGGTGGCAAATAGATCGCAGCAAGGCTGGCCCCATTTGTAGAAGATAAGGTCCGCAACTTCCTGATTCAGAGACCACTCCTGAGGCATGAGGAAAGCCCTGCTGAGCCTGTCCGCTACTATGTTGGATTTCCCAGGGATGTGCATTGCTGTCAGAAAACATTGGGAGGAAATCGCCCATTGCCATAGCCTGAGGGCTTCTTGACACAAGGGGTAGGACCTGGTCCCGCCCTGCTTGTTGATGTACCACACAACTGACATGTTGTCTGTTTGGATTGCAATAGTCCCGGAAGGAAGAGAGTCTTGAAGAGCTTGTAACGCTAGGAGCACCGCTCTCATCTCTAGGACATTGATATGCAGATGGTACTCATGAGGTTCTCATGAGGTTGCCACATGTCTTGGACTGTCCTGCCTAGATAATACCCCCCCCCCCCAGGGAGGCATCCGTGGTCACTGTGGCTATCGGAGGGGGTTGAATGAAAGGTCTGCCCTGAGTCACCAGTGGGGAGACCATCCACCAAGAGAGGTGCCTTTTGCATGTTTCTGTAATCAGGATCATGTGAGACATGGGTAGTTCCTGGAAGGACCACTGCATGAAGAGAACCCACTGACGGACTCTCATGTGGTAACACGCTAATGGTACAAGAAGAATGGCAGCTGCCATGGAGCCTAGAACTTGCAGGACATATCTGACTTGGACCTTTCTGCTCTGCATTAGAAATGACATTTGTTGGCGAATAGAGAAAACTCTTTCTTGAGATAACTTTGCAAACATCTGTTTTGTGTTTAATTCTGCTCCTATATATGTAACAGATTGACAGGGCAACAAGGCAAATTTTTTTAAATTTACTGTAATGCCTAGTGGGGTGCAGGCTGACATTGTATAATCCTGTGCCTCTAAGAGTTGATGCCTGGTGGTAGCAGTTAGGAGCCAGTCGTCTAGATAGGGAAACATGTGGAATCCTTGACATCTTGGGTGAGCCATGACTACTGCCATACATTTGGTGAACACCCTGGGGGCTGTGGTGAGAGCAAAGGGCAGAGCTCTGAACTGATAATGACTGGCCCCTACCCGGAGGCGAAGAAATCTCCTGGAGCATCTGTCCATTTTGATATGGTAGTACGCATCCTGAAGATCTATGGAGCACATCCAGTTGTCCTGACCCAGAAAGGGGAGAATGGACTGCAATGTTACCATCCAGAACATTTCTTTTTGTACAGATTTGTTCAATCTGCTGAAATCCAGTATTGGTCTCCAGTCCCCTCTCTTTTTTGGTACTAAAAAGAATCTTGAGTAAGTTCCGGATCCTATTTGGTCTGCGGGGACTTCCTGAATGGCTCTTTTTCTAGCAGTTTTGAAACTTGAATAACTGCTTGATCCCTTAGATTGGGTGGGACATCTGGGATGGACTTTTTTGACTTTAGAGGGGTGTTGATGAAAGGGGATTTTGTAACCTCCGGATATAATAGATAGTACGCATTTGTCTCTTGTTATTATTTTGCCAGGCTTTTGGGTACAGTGAAAGTCTTCCCCCGACTGCCTCCAGAGGTGAGCAGTTGGACAACCCGTCAGGGATGCTGGAAGGGTTTGGCAGAGAAAGTTTCTCTGTCACCCTGATTTTGCAGTCCCCCTCTGCCACGAGGGTGGCGTCTGCCATTGTTGTTGTTTCCTCCACTGTCCCTGGGAAAAAATTACCACGTGTGTCAAGCAGGGGTCTCTGGGACTTCTGAAACCACATCTTTCCACCCTTCTGACCTTTTGATAAGGTCTGTTAGGAGTGGAAAAACAAACTCCCACAGCAGAGAGAGTCTTGCCTTCCTGCTCGCACCTGGTAAGCGTGTCTTTCGCCTGAGGCCCAAAAAGCAAGGAGCCATCAAAGGGAGTATTTGTGAAGGAAGCCCAAAAGGGTTCTGCAAATTGACACAGCCGCAGCCAGGCATGTCTCCTGAGAGCCAATCTTGTACCTGCAGCTCTGCTCGCTCCATCGGCTGCATAGGAAATCAGCCTCATGGAGGAGTTGACTATAGAATTAAGAGTCGTAAGCTGGGAAGCTATTTTGGCGGATGCTCCCTCAGCTGTAGGATCTTGCAGGGTATCTCCAAGCTCTCTTAGGAGATCCCTTTGAAGTCATGCAAAATGAGAGAAATAATTCGGGGACCTCATTGAGAAGATCGCTGAGGAAAACATTCGCTTCCCATATCTGTCCATCTTCCTAGACTCTTTGTTTGGTGGATGGACAGACGAAGAAGTTTCTGCTCTTTCTTGGTGGCTGCTGCTACCACCATGGCATCAACTGGCACACCTTTAGAGAGAAACTGTTTGTTTTGGGGGGCTGTTATGAACTTATTTGGTCTCCTTGGAGTAGGTTCCATAGAATCCAGAGCTGACCAAGCCTTTCGAGCCATTACAGACATGAGTGGATCGAAAGGTGGAGACACCCAGGAGGTGGAGGTTCGGGAACCGAATGCCTCCAGGTATACAGACTCGTCCTCAGTAGGATCTAGGGAAGACCAGCCACCCCTCTGCCTAAGGATTTCAAGGATGTCCGAAAAGGAAACATCTTCAGAGGGGGACCTGGGGGACCCTTCTGATTCATCCAGGTCTGTATCTGAGGTGACGGACTCAGGGGAGTCTAGGTGCTTCCTCTTGCACTTCTTCTTCCAAGAAGGTTTCTCAGAGTGATCAGGGGAGACCTCGGAAGAAGAGGGGTTACCCAATGGGGTGTCCTGGGGCATAGGTTCCCTACGTTTTTGGGCCGGAGGAGCAGAGGTTGACACAGGCACCACAAGAGAAGGAGCCGATGGGGCTGATAGTAGGGCTGCTTCAGAGGACAGCACACTCCGCATGACCTTGAAGGTGTCACGATCCCGAGGCAAAGAAAGCTCCGGCTCCAAAGAGATGGGAGTCCTTCTCTGAGTCGAGGGCGACGGCTCCGAGTCTGATGTGGGAGCCGAGCTCACCTGCGCCGAAGCTCCGAGAGGGAGAGCGGGGTCAGACAAGGGACTGATGCCACTTCCCCCCTCGGAGGCAACGAGAGAGCTTCAGCGCCCAGATCCCTCGATGGACAGAACAATCGAGGTGAACAGAGCCGACGTCGGAACCAAAGAGGAGGTAATCGGCACGGTCGGTTCTACTATCAGTGCGTTCATGGTCTCCGGCTCCGAACTAAGTGTAGTCGGAGGAGAGATGGAGGCGGATGGAGCCGCAACCTGCTGAGGTGGGCTGGAAAGTAATTTTGCACGGGCCTGTGATTTAAGCAACCAGCTGACTACTCTCTTCACGTCTTGATCCGATAACCTGGAGGATCGAGAGGAGTGGGATGAAGAGCGATGACTGTGTTCACTTCCTAATAAGGGTGACTGTGGCACCGAGCAGATCGGTTCTACTATCAGTGCGTTCATGGTCTCCGGCTCCGAACTAAGTGTAGTCGGAGGAGGAATGGAGATGGAGGCGGATGGAGTCGCAACCTGCTGAGGTGGGCTGGAAAGTAATTTCGCAAGGGCCTGTGATTTAAGCAACCAGCTGACTACTCTCTTCACGTCTTGATCCAATAACCTGGAGGATCGAGGGGACTGAGATGAAGAGCGATGACTGCGTTCATCACTTCCTAATAAGGGTGACTGTGGCACCAAGCGGATTGGCTCCAAGTGGATTGGCTCCAATGAAGGAGACCTTGCTCGCTTGTGGCTCCGAGACGGCTCTGAGGTGGCAGTTGGAGCTGAGGGAGGAGAAGACTTGTCGATGCTAGTCGGCACCAACAAACTTGGTTCTTCAAGCCCAGGAGTCGGTTCCGAGGATGGAGCCGACGGCTTGACAGACTTTAGAGGATTTCACTAGCTGAGAACCTTTAGCCGGGGAATCCTGTGGTTTCAATAATCCTCGAAGGATTAATTTGTTTTTGCACTCCTGCAGGACCCTTTGACTAAATGCATGACAGATAGAGCAGGAGTTCTGCAGGTGCACAGCCCCTAAACAATAAACACAGCTAGTGTGCCCATCTGTCAGAGACATTTTCTGACAGCATGAGTCACACTTTTTGAAGCCAGAAACTTTGGCCTCTTTATACATGTTACACCACTATACTGAAAAACAAACTTTTTTTTTTTTTTTTTTTACAGTTAAGGAACAGAAAGGAGACCCTCTAATTTAAATGGCTGTCCTATGGGGGGAAGCTAGAACTCTCTAATTTAAATGAGTTCAGGGGAAACAGACGGCCTGCGAGATATGGAGCGACAGCCAACAAAGCTACAACACTCACAAGAAAGGTGATAAGGGATAAAGAACTATATCTAGACAAAAACTTGACAAATTTTAAGAATAAACAACAATTATAATCATAGAAAAAACTATACTAAGCCTGAGCCAGTAATGAAGCAACCTCGCAGGTGAAGCGGCGAACGAGATCTGGGTAGCTCACACTGGGCATTCTGGGAAAAGGGTTAGCCTCGAGCCAGTAAATAGCTCTCGAGCTATAGAAGTAGGCAGAGTCAGAGCCGAGGATCGGCTCCAAACCCAAACAGCAAGAACAAAGGTGAGATGGGACAACTTAACATCTGCTCTTTCTTTGTATTGTACCTGTGGACCTAGACACACTAAGAGGGTATCTTGGTTTCATGCACCTGTATGAACTCCTTTGGAGCACAATAAGCATGTGTGAGTAGGAAAATGAGCCCAAAAGCGATGTTTTGCAACACAGGTTGCGTTTTCAGCAGATGAAGGTACTAAGGAGCAAATCTGCTCTTATACATTTGCATCATGCAGACAAGACATGCATATAATTCCATATTTTACACCTTTATACCACCCTGATGCTCCAAAATATTTTGCACTACATTATTTCTTGGCAGTACAACCTCAGCAGTGGGAAGGTATCTTTTACTTTTCACATTATGAACACTCTGTCACAGGTTGCACTACCAAGATGCATGGCATATTGAATAAAAGTCAATGGGCATGACTATGAGAGGCCAGCTAAAATGTTCTGGAATTAGACCATCTGAATGGCCATGGCTTCTAATGGCACTGTGTGTAAGAAAGAGTCCTGGTGTTCCAGTAAGGAATAAAAGATCTTCCTGAATTTGTTGCATAAAGACCATTAGGAGTGCTTGCTTGCAAATTCCTTTGAGGGTCCCCAGTAGATACCTGCCACAGTCTTGCCAGAGTGGTCTGCCACCCCTTTTTGTTACTGTTCTAAACTTCCTTTTCTATGGTCAGAAAACAAATTGAAGCAGTCCAGTGGCCCCTTAAAAGCAGCATGCTGCTTTTCCCATATTCTTGTGTCTTAGCACATGTGCATGCTCTGAGACAGGTGGCTTCTAGGTTGGATGAATCTTAGACAATATCAGCATGGTGGAAGAAGCCTGGGTTGTCAAACGTACAGTTCACATAGCTGAGTTTTGAAGAACTGACTTCCCAAGTGTGGCCAGACTCCCTATGGTACTGTCACACTGGGAAATGCCACTCCTGAAAAGAATTGAGCTTTGACCAAACTCTTCAAAAGGACTGAGCTCAGAACACAGCCTTTATCAATGAATGGATGGAAAACTGATGCCCAAAAATGAAGTAATTAAAGATAGACTTGGAAAATGTCTTCTTGGTAACAGCAAACTTTTTACTCAATGGGAAAAAAGGAAAAAGGAGACCAAAAACTAGTCCAGCTTGCTAAACTCATGTTATCTTCCTCAGGGAATGACCAAGTTGTCAGTGCACATTCAGTTTTTAAGTTTTGAGTGTTCGTTCTGAATACCAGGCATCGAAAATCTGACTGTTATACAGTTACATTTATCTGGCAATTCAGGATATCGAAGACCAACTTAATTAACCAATTTAATGACTTCAATTCCTTTAATTAAATCCCAGTTCAAATCCTTGTTTTCGTGGAAAGACCTGAATATTTTAATGCTTTGGAGTAGGTCCATAATTTTCCAAGACAGCGTGATGTAGAAGATTTATTACATAAAAGAGAATATTATTTAGGCTCCATGACAAGTAGAGGGATAAAGCCTGACTACTTCCCAAATGTTGTAAGTTTGAATAGTGGCTTGGGCTGGAAAAGGTGAGCAGAGGATGGCACAAGTGATGATAAAGCTGCTCTCTTGTGGGAGGGAGTGCTTGGTTTGGTCAGCCAACCTCTACCATGGCAGTGGAGGCTTATATAGCACCAAAAAGGCCAGGAAAACCATGTGATGTTGGCAGTCTTAAGCTGCTGATGGTAGTCCTCATTAATGTGTAGGTGGAGGCACACATGCATAGGAAGTATAGGATGCCCTGCTGTGCCATGGATGCTCACATCAGCCACCAGGAGTAGGATAAGGTATTTTATTATTTTACTGAGTGGGGTAAGATCTTAACAGAAATGTCTCTCTGTCAGGATGCTGGGACAGCACAGTTCACCTCCATGGCTGTCCAGATGTCTTTTCCCATTATTTGTGCATCCTTGCTGGGGATAGCCATGATGGGAGAGGGGGTGAATGGGCTTCAGACCAGTAGGGTAAGGCTTGATGATCACCATGTGTGGAGTACAAAAATGCACATAAAAAAGAGGGTTATAGGTAGTCTATTTTAAATAAATGTGCGCATTTTAAATGTAATCTTTTATGCACTAATATGTTTTATATACACATGACTTTTAACATGCTTGTGTTGAATGAATTGCTGCTTGTCTTTCATTTCTTTATGATTGACTTAAGTTATTGCACTTAGTTTTTTGCTGGTGGAAAATACCATGCAAGTCACTCAAAATTACTAAAAGGTTTGCTTTTATTACAGTTTACCAGTCTGATAAAAGTGTATATAAAAAGGAACAGAAGTATATGTGGTTCATTCTCTTTATTGATTTTGATTTACAAAAATATTAGTTTCTGAAATTAGTTTCAGCTGTTTTAACTCCCAACGGACTCATGCCAGCTTGAGTAACTGAAAACTTAAGTTGGTGCAATAAAAAGTGTTACATCATGTCTGTGTTCCACCATCTTTGTGTTTTCTGTTAATGGACCGACATGGCATTTTTTTTTCTTTTTTCTTTCTTTCTACTGTTATTAGTACAGATTTAAAGTTAGGCCATCATTTTTAAAAGTTTTTGTTGTCAGTTTTTGCTTTTGGTCAGTCCAGTACAATGATGTACTCATACTGACATTTATGTACTTCTCAAATATTTTTTAAAGGAACTGTACTGACAGGAGTAAGGAAAATGCTTGCTTACAAATAATAGGTCAGAAGAAGGCTTCATGACACAGAGTTGTAGTCCTTAATGCTTTGTTATGGGAAAGGTGTACACTATATGTATTATCTATTGTAGCTGTCTGTTGCACAAAAAACACCACCTGGTCTCTCTTCTGATCTCTGGTGGTATTCAGCAGCAAGTAATCCGAACAGTGTTTTGGACTAGCAATCTAATCCACACTCAGGGTTACACTGTCTAATAATTAGTCCTGATGTTTATTATATTGGCTTAGATTCAAATGAGGTTTGTTTCCCCAAGAAAGTTAAGGAAGATGAGCAGATTAAGACTAATGTTAAAAAAGATAAGTTTAAATGTCCATCTCATAAGATCATAATGTGTATCCCTTTTTTGTTAGAATAAAATCCTCTACTGCCTTTTTATGGATAGGATGGCAACAGCACAATAACGAAAA
Organism: Protopterus annectens; assembly: GCF_019279795.1. Taxonomy (NCBI): domain Eukaryota; kingdom Metazoa; phylum Chordata; order Ceratodontiformes; family Protopteridae; genus Protopterus; species Protopterus annectens. Next base: position 831,844,649 of record NC_056744.1, read on the forward strand.
ATATTCGCAGTTCCCCTTCTCTTGAGCACGGTATAGATGAGGACAGGCAGAGTTTGGAATGTCAGAGTGTCAAGTGCTGGACAGACCACATGCATAGTTTAGTATTCTGACTAAAATTTCCAGCACCAAGTGTAAAGGAGCCAGAAGTCAAAGTAGAACTTCCAGGAATAAGAGCCAAAAACTATCTCATAAGTGTAAGATGGGAGACCTAATTTTTTTAATTTGATTTATTCCTTTGTTAACTGGGTAAGTGAACTTGTCCTTCCTTATCCTTTTCATCCATGACTCATATCTCCACAGCAGGGATAAATGCAAAGAATATAGACAGTATAGAGTAGCCAATAAACCAACATGCTTTTGGAAGATGCAGAAAAGAAAAGAATCCAAAGAAATCACATGCAGATTTGGGAAAAGCATACAAACACCACACAGTTAGATCAGGAATGACTCCCATCCCTATACACTGACACTATAAGGCAAAGATCCTAAAAACTAGGCCATTCTGCTAAAATGTAATAAATAGGTACTGTGGAAAACTAGACAGTAGCCTTCGTACAGTTTGAATTAAAACTGTAGTGTGCAGGAAAAGGACAACAAATAATATTCAGTAAGCCTCACTTTAGTGTAACTGCAATTTGCATCCAAAAGTTACACAGAGATGAATCAAGTTATGTAACACTGAAGTGTTACAATAAATCCTGTTTTATAATCTAGATTTTCTTGCATGTGGTGGTGTGTATGCTGCAAATATTTCTAAGACACAAAGCAAAATGTGAAAATATATTTCAGAAGCTCAAAGGGTAGGGTATTTACCTAGCCCTGCTACATCAGCAATGATGAAATAGCCTCCTTCAGGAACAACGGGTTTCAAACCAACATCATGAAGCAACCTGGTGATTTGGTCACGCTTGCCTTCAAGTTCCCGAGGCAGAGCATTAAAATAGCATTCATGGTCATCCATTTGATTTAACTCCTTAAGGAAACCTTGTGCAACAGCCTCCTACAGAAAAAAAATAAATAAAATAAAGGAATGGTTAAAACTAATGAAGATATTACATTAAGTATTTTAAAACAGTTTAGTCAAGTGTCAGAGCAGTGTTATGAGCACAAAATTTGCGACTGGTGAAACTAAGAATACATGGCAGATATCAATGCAGAAAATGCTGACTAAATGACTAAAATTTGTGCCTTCTTCTCTAAAAGCTTCTAGGAGACTATACTCAATTATGTGGAAAATGTGAATTAATTCAAAAAACAAATTGCTTGACAGCACGAATCAGAGAATGGAAAGTGCTGAATGTGAACATTCGCCATTAGTCATAAACCTTAGAAACAAACAAAAAAAATGAAAACAAAACTTATTCAGTCAAGAATGACAAACTGAAGAGGCATGAGGCAAGTCAGACATTAACACTTCAAGATCCTTACTGTGGCTTCCAAGCAACATGACATGTGCCCTCATCCCTTAACAGTAACACTCCTTTTTAAAGTTATATAGTACAGAGAGTGCTGAACCAGAACCTTACCTCTTTGATATCATTCTGATGCTACTTTGTACAAGAAAAATAACACAGAACCTAATTTGCAAGAGAAAAAAAAGCTCAAAACCCACATTTTCATAAACTATGTTTAATCATGGTCAACAACAAAGCCCTCTGCTTAAGTTAATAGGCACGCATGCTCACAACCAGTTCTGTTCTCTCCCTAAAGGAAATAATTAAGGTTTCATAAAATGAATGTCAGGCAGCCCTCTGTTTAATTTCCCCAAGTCTTTTGGGTTTCTAATACCATGATGGGACCTCCCAGAGGATTTGAGCAAGAGGGAGTGTATAAATATTTGGGAATTGATGTAGGATCAATAATAAAACATGAACAAATATGAATAAAACTCGGTAAGGAATATTTTAGAAGACTGAAATTAATCCTGAAATCAGCACTGACATCTAGGAACAAAATTCAAGCTATAAACCAATTTGCTCTTCCTGTCTTAACTTACAGCTCTAGATTAGACCGAATAACAAGAAGGATGCTTCATGCTCGTGGGACTCCACACATATCTGCTCCCCTCACAAGACACAAACGTAGTGAATGTTTTGAAACATGAGGAGAATAAATCTAAGATGATGTCCCTGCTTAGTCTAGCAGAAAATACCGGTGTCAAGCTGGAACAGAAATCAAATCAGAAGTAGATAAAAATCAGACAGCAAATGAATGTGCCAAAACACAAAACAAAAGAAAGAATATAAGGTGAAGGATCAGCTGAGAAGGCAAGAAATATGGAAAATGCATAAATATATTTGCAAGTATAGAAAACTTCTGGAAGAACTTCATGTAGATCTGGATCGAATGCAGGAATGGTTAAACAGAGGCAAATTCAAACCAAGAGATAAAAGGTTAATATTGGCGGCCAAGATAGTGGGCTATGTACACGTTAGTTTACAAAGTCCATTGAACATGTGGGAGAAATAGACAACTGCAGGTTTTGTAAAACAGAATTAGAAACAGCCACACACCTCGTTGCTGGTTGTGACATACTAATGGCAAAAGGACTGTATGCTGAAAGGCATAACAATGTGGCAAGACTGTTGCCCTGGGAATTGTGCAAACATTATGGTATTGAAATGGCTGAAAAACACTGGAAACATTTGCCACAAAGCATCATAAAAAATTGTGAAGTCTACATCACATGGCATCATCCATTACCAACAGTTCAAAAGATAGATGTGAGAAAACCGGATATAGTGGTCCATGAAAAGACGACAAAAGTAGCATTGATCACTGAAATTGTTACACCCAGTGACTACAGTGTATTGCATACAGAGAGACACAAAGTCATAATATATCAGGATTTGCAGGCAGAAATGAGAACGATGTGGAAGAAAGATACCCAGACAATTCCAATAGTAGTTGGAGCAACGGGTCTTATAAAAAAGAATCTACAATCATATTTAGATATGTTACCAATACATGTAACTCCATACGAATTACAAAGGAGTCATTACTGGGCACATTGCAGGTGCTGCAAAGAGCACTTTTGGCTGACATTGAAGACTGAAGAAATACTAATTTCATGAACTTTAATCATACTTTGTCTTAGGAATGGAGTCTCCTGTCATGGTATTAGAAACCCAAAAGATTTAGAGAAATTAAAAAAGGGATTCCATTCTTAAGTCATGGTATGATTAAAATATATGAAACTAAAAAGCTCCATTCAGGACCAAACCAAGCAGTCAGTCAATCCACACCAGGAAATATGCAAAATCAATGTCTATTCAGACCTTATGTCAATACCCAAGAATAAAGGCTCTGTATATAAACATACAGCAAGTGTCTTTTCAGACCTCAAGGAACACTTCAAAAATATCCGCAAATATTCCACATTCAAAGTTCCAGTAGTATAAAATATGAAAACTTTTTATTTAACAACGGTGAGCGCTTTCGCTATGTAGCTTTTTCAAACCATTACAAATACATCTCTCAAACAACTCAATATATACCTCAGTACTCAATTGATTAATAAGATAATTAAATAATTAAGTATCATTTAAATAATTAAAAGAATATAAACACAAAAATATATATATATATATATATATATATATATATATACATATATATATATGTAAGTACATTAAAAATAAAATAATACATAATACCCGATAACTTTAAATATGTATATATGTATATGTGCAACATCTGAAAATATATGTTGTTTTTTGAAAGCATATATTCATTTATATTTCAACCTTCTTCCTTCAAGTGCAGGTTTCAATGGAATTTTTTCATTTAAACCAGGATGAATATGGGCTTGTAGCCTTATAATCCAACTAGTTTCTAGTTGTTCTGTATAATTTCTTATATCTCCTCCCCTGTCATTGGGTACATTAATATGTATTACCATGAATTTGAAGTAATGCATGGGACCATTCTGTATAATATGTTTAGAAAGTGCATTAATTTCAGATTTAATTCTAATCTGATAAATATGTTCCCTAACTCTGTTTTTTAATTTTCTATCAGTTTTTCCGACATAGAACACAGTGCACTTCATGCAAGTGGCAAGGTACACTAAATGTTCTGTGTCACAAGTTGCATTGATATTAAAAGTGAAAATTTGAGATGTTGTAGGGTGCACAAACATATTAACATCAGAGATATAAGAACAGAAATTACATTTCTTGCATGGTTGAGTTCCATTGTAAATACTATATTCATTTAATTGCATTTGATTAGGGAAGCACAATAACCTATGTAAGTTCTTTTTGTTCTTGAAAATATATTGCGGTTGCTCTCCTACTAGATTCCTAATTTCAGGGTTTACATTTAAAATATCCCAATGTTTAAGAATAATCTCTTTAATTGATAGTATGTCTTAAGTATAATATAAAGTAACTTTTTTCTGCCTGCTAACAGTTTCAAATTCATTTACTTTCACTTCCCTATAAATGTCACTAGCCCTTTCAGAAAAAATGGGACATGCCCTATCTGTTCTAATATGGTCCGTATGTAAAAAACCTCTTTCTATCTCTGCTCTTTTATAATTTCTTACTAATAATATCTCATTTAAATTGCTAAGTTCAGTTTCATAATTACTTTGTATTAGGTTTAATCTCGATGCTCTTATAGCTTGTCCTTTAATGATATTCGAAAAAATGTGGCCAGGGTGCATACTATCCCTATGCAATAAAGTATTTTTATAACACAATTTCCTATGGACACCTGTGTTGAGTTTTCCATTTTCTAGACGTTGGATAAATATGTCTAAAAAAGCTATGTCATCACTAGATCTAATCATAGTAAACTTCAAAAAAGATGTTAACGAATTAGTTTCTATTACAAACTTATCCAATTCTTCTGTGGTGCCTGTCCATAGAAAAAAGAAATAGTCAACAAAACGTCTGTAAAAACAGACAAATTTCTGAAATAAATCTAGACGAAATAGTTTTTCTTCTTCCCATAATGCCATCACTAGGTTGGCGTAGCTATTGGCACAAGAGGTGCCCATAGCTATGCTATCCTTTTTTAAATATAGCTGTTGATTAAACAAAAAAACATTGTTTTCCAATACCATTTCCAGTAAAAGACAAGTAAACTCTATCTGGTCAATCAACATATTAGAGTGCTTCATCAAATACCCCCGAATACTTTCAATTCCTATCTCATTGGGTATGTTTGTAAATAATGATTTAACATCCATAGTTACCATAATAAAAGAAATATCATCAGGTAATAATTTCGTCCCTTCATATAGATCTAATAAGAACTGTTTAGAATCTCTTAGGATATATGTATTCAAATTCACAATAGGTCTCAAAGTTCTTTCAACTAATATAGATAGTGGTTCTGTAACCCACCCTCTACCAGATACAATTGGTCTCATAGTGGGGTTAATTGAATCCTTATGTATCTTAGGTAGACCCTGGATGGTTGGAATAGTATGGTTTTCTACGAATAGAAAATTATACAAGTCAGAATTAATCATATCTGTCTTGAATAAATCATCAAAAGTATTATACACACTAGTTATATGTTGTTGAACACTTAATATTGGAATAGGCTCATAAAAATGAATGTCTCAACATCTCAGTCATACTATTATCATAGAAGATTTTATCTAGAACTACAATAGGGCCCCCTTTATCTGCAGGCCTAATAGAGATATTCCTATAATTTCTTAAATCTTGTAAAGCTTTAATTTGTTTAGGTGTTAAATTGTTTTTCCTAGTATTTACATAGTTTTCTCTGCAATGAATAAATGTCTCTTTCTACTATTCTACTAAAGGCATCTAATAATGGATGTAAGTTCGGAACATAGGTACGTGGTCTTTTAGGTAATCTATTTGATATACCAACATTACTTTCTGCAAATAACAGTTTTAACTGTAAATTCCTTACAAAAAGTTTAATATCCAATATTGTGTCTGTAACATTACTTTGTCTAGTTGGAATAAAAGATAATCCTTTATTTAAAACTTCCAATTCAAATTTATTTAAAGGCCTGTGTGAAAGATTCCACACTAGGTCATTCTCTCCTACATTTTCTTTAAAGTTGGCTCTTTCATTTCTGCCCCTGAGGCTTTGACATGTCTGAGACATATTGTCCGTCTGTATCGCAATACTTCCTACGGGGAGAAGGTTCTGAAGTGCTTGCAATGCCAACAGCACCGCCCTCATCTCCAGAACGTTGATATGCAAGGAAGTCTCTGTGTCGTTCCACGTGCCTTGGACCGTTCTGCCTGAGCAATGCCCCCCCCCCACCCGAGGTGAGAGGCATCCGTGGTCACCATGACGAGGGGAGGCGGCGTGCAGAAGGGTCGTCCCGTATGGAGGTCCGGGGACTGGAGCCACCATAAGAGGGCCCTCCTGCAAGCCCTGCTGACTGAGATAGGGTGACTGACAGGGAGAAACTGAAAGGACCATTGGACTAAAAGGGTCCACTGTAGCACCCTCATATTCAGACGAGTGTATGGGAGAAGAGTTATTGCTGCTGCCATGGAGCCTAGCGCCCTCAGGACCAATTCCGCCGGTGGGGCTTTTGACTGGAGGATGGCCCGCACATGAAGTCTCAGGTTTTGAAGTCGCTCCGAAGTGAGGAACGCTCGCAGACTTCTCGTATCTAGTATGGCCCCTATGAAATCTATCACTTGTGTTGGAGCAAGGGAGGATTTGTCCATGTTGACCGTAATGCCTAGTTGGGGAGCAAGCCGGAGAAAGTGATTTCTGGCTGCGCAGAGTAGATGCCTTGTTGGGGCAGACAGGAGCCAGTCGTCCAGGTACGGGAAGACCTGCATTCCCTGGAGTCTCAGGTGGGCCGCTATCACTGCAAACACTTTGGTAAACACCCTGGGGGCTGTGGTGAGACCAAAGGAAAGGACCCTGAACTGATAGTGACTGGCTACCAGCTGGAAGCGGAGAAACCTCCTGGATCGTCTGTCCATTAAAATGTGGTAGCACGCATCCTTGAGGTCTATTGAGCACATCCAGTCTCTCTCCCGCAAGAGGGGGAGAATGGATTGAAGGGTGACCATCCGGAATTTTTCTTTGGTTACTGACAGGTTCAAGAGTGAAAGGTCGAGAATCGGTCTCAAGTCCCCCGTCTTTTTTGGCACCAGAAAGAACCTGGAGTAAAACCCTAATCCGAGTTGGATGGGGACGGGCTGGATGGCTCTTTTTTCTAGCAGCTGCTGAATTTCTGCAGCTGCTGCCTCCCTCTGATCGGGTGGTACATCGGGGAGGTTTTTGAGTCTGGGGAATTGGTGCAGTGGAATTTTGTAACCTCTGGATATGATACGAAGCACCTAGCGATCTGACGTAATGGACTCCCAAGCCGCCAGGTGCTTTGAGAAGCGCCTCCCCAACTGCCTCCAGAGTGGAGCAGTCGGGCAACCCCTAAGGGCTGCAGCGTGGGCTGATCAGAGAAGGTTTCTCTGGACCCAAAATTTCTCGGGTCCCCTCTGCCTCTAGGGCGGCGTCCTCCTCTGCCACGGAAGGACTGGTTGTCCGGAGCAGGATGGGAATGTTGCGATTTCCGGAACCACATCTTCTTCTGTCCCTTTTGGTTCTTGGAGAAGGACCTCTGGGGAGCAGAGAAGTGGACTCCGATGGCAGACAATGTCTTCCCGTCCTTTTCGCTCTGGACAAGTGTCTCGCGAACGGTCTTGCCAAACAAGGCAGAACCATCAAAGGGGGCATTCGCAATGGACGCCTTAAAGGGCTCCGCGAAGTCACAATGTCGGAGTCAGGCCTGACGTCTCATGACTAGACCCGCTCTGCTAGCTCTAGCGGCTCCCTCTGTGGCGTGGGACAAAAGCCGCATAGAGGTATTTGAAACAGATCTTAGAGTGGCCATACAAGTGGAGTACAACTGCTTGTCATCCGCAGACATGGACTCTGGGGGGGAAGCAGCATATTCTTTGATAAGATCACGCTGCATCCTGATGACATGTGCCATGTAGTTCAGGGACCTTACTGAGAAGGTCGCTGAACTAAATACCCGCTTCCTGAGGCGATCCATCGAGCGGGACTCCTTGCACGGTGGATGGACCGAGGGGCTCTCCTGAGCTAATTCCCTCTTCATGGCTGCCATCAACATGGCATCTACAGGGGGACCCTTGCTCCAGTGGGACCGGTCTGCAGGGGGACTCAAAATTCTATCCGGGCGTTTGGGGACTGGCTCCACAGTGTCCAGCTCCTTCCACGCCCTGGTGGTGATAAGGTCCACCAGGGGGTCGGCCGGAGGGGACACCCAAGAGGTAGACGGGCCTGCTTCGAATGACTCCAGGAACATGGACTCGGAGGAAGCCTTGGGGGCAGACCACCCCCCCTGATCCTGAGCATTTCCATGATGTCTCCAAAGGAGACATCCTCGGGGGGTGACCTTGGGGAGCCTTCCCCTTCATCCAAGTCTGTGTCCTCTGTTAAGGACTCTGGGGAGTCCACGTGTCTCCTCTTACACTTATGCTTGCGAGGCACTTCCTCAGGAGGACTGTCCGAGGAGGTCTCACCAGCAATATCCTGTTCCAGTGGAACAACCTGGGACATCGAAGCAGGCTGTCCCTGTGGCCGGGTGATGGAAGCCTGACCCAGCAGAGAGGGAGTGCAGGGTGGAGCCGATGCAAGGACCGGGGGTCCGGATGCTGTCAACAGAGCCCTCTCCACTACATCGAAGGCCGAGGGGGAGCTGCTTTCCCTGGGACCCGAAAGCCGGCTCCCACTCGGATCCGATGAAGGGATCGGAACTGGCGCCGAGGCCACCAGATCCGAAGGACCCATGTGCTCCGACCTGGATGGAGCCGAAGGCACACTGAATCCCTCGGATCCGAAGCTCGGCCCACGGCTCCGAGAGGTCGGATCCGACAGACTCGAGGGCAGGGTCGGATCCGAAGTACCCAGTACTGTCGGTGCCGACCCACCCCCGGCTCCAGCGCTGTCCGGCTCTGAACTCTCCAAACCCAGGAAGCGGGTCGGAGAAGGAGCTTTCAGGGCAAAAAAAGGTGTCGAGCTCCCCCCCCAAAGGGGGGGGGGGGCAAGAGCACTCCCATCTGCAGCTGGGCCTGGATGAACCTTCTCATCATCCGGTCCAAGTCTGCATCAGAAAGACTATAGGAAGATCTCGACGAGGCCACCGAGGCGGGCCGGGAATGCCGCCTCGATGACCTAGACAGAGATCGGGTCTCCTCCTCCTTGGGTCCCGGGGAAAAGCAAGGGGATCGGATCCAAGGAGGAGGAGACCTGGAAGCCGTGGAGGGAGAAGCCCGCTTAGCTGGGGGGGCCGAAGTGGAGGCCTCGGCCCGCCGCTTGTGGTGCTTCTCCCTCCTTTTCCCCCTCCTGGCCTCCCTTTCCTCCGGCGTCTTAGTGGGAGTTTGAGGCCCGGCCGGGGGAAGGGGGCAGGAGTGGCTACCACCAAGGACTGAGGAGAGCCACGGGAGTACCGGAGGCCGAAGCCGGATCCGGGGGCAAAAGTCCCGCCAGAACCAACTTCAACCTCTGCTCTTTCAGTGCCCTGGGGTTGAACACCCCGAGGACAGGTGTTCAACCCCAAGGCACCGAACACACAGAGTGTGGCCATCTGCCGGTGAAAGCTTATGGCCACACTCGGTGCACTTAGAAAAAATGGGCTTTGGGGCCTCCGACATTAGGAAAAAAATAAGTAACTACACAAACACACCAGGCCCCAAAACACAAGCAACACACACACACTCTACGAACCAGCGAGGGGAGGAATTACACTAAAAATTAATAAAATTAACAAAAGGGATCCTAAACACACACACTGTTTAAGTAAATCAAAAAAAATTTCTGTATTGACAAGTTTTTTAAGACTTATCTGATAAGTCGCCAGGAGCTCTAAATCCAGCTGTCTCTTCTAAGAGCGGCAAACTAGATCTGAGGTCAATCAGGGTTGGCAGGGGATTATGGGTAAGGGGAGGAGCTAGGAGCTCGGATCCATAAGCTGTAAAATAAGTTGCTGGCTCGGATCTGAAGTCGGATCCAAGACCCAAAGGTTGCTGACAAATGAAGTCCCTACTTCAGATGCATTATTTTATTTTTAATGTACTTGCATATATATATATATATATATATATATATATATATATATATATATATATTTTGTGTGTTTATATTCTTTTAATTATTATTTTAATTAGGAGCTAGGAGCTCGGATCCATAAGCTGTAAAATAAGTTGCCGGCTCGGATCCGAAGTCGGATCCAAGACCCAAAGGTTGCTGACAAATGAAGTCCCTACTTCAGATGCATTATTTTATTTTTAATGTACTTGTATATATATATATATATATATATATATATATATATATATATATATATATATATATTTTATGTGTTTATATTCTTTTAATTATTTAAATGATACTTAATTATCTTATCAATTGAGTACTGAGGTATATATCGAGTTGTTTGAGAGATGTATTTGTAATGGTTTGAAAAAGCTACATACCGAAAGCGCTCACCGTTGTTAAATAAAAAGTTTTCATATTTTATACTACTGGACTTTGAATGTGGAATATTTGCGGATATTTTTGAAGTGTTCCTTGAGGTCTGAAAAGACACTTGCTGTATGTTTATATACAGAGCCTTTATTCTTGGGTATTGACATAAGGTCTGAATAGACATTGATTTTGCATATTTCCTGGTGTGGATTGACTGACTGCTTGGTTTGGTCCTGAACGGAGCTTTTTATTTTCATGTTATTTTTCTTCTTTTTTCTGTTCAGGACCATTTTATCGCTGGTGGTGATTTTCATTATCTGGTTTATGGTATGATTAAAGTTAATGAAATTAGTATTGTTTTAATCTTTAATGTTAGCCTAAAGCACTCTTTGCAGCACCTGCAATGTGACCAGAAATTACTCCAGCAATTCATATGGAGTTGCATGTATTGGTAGCATATCAGTATGACTGCAAATTATTTTTTATTAGGCCTGCTGCTCTTACTACGAGTGGAATTGTCTGTCTATCTTTCTTCCATGTTGCTCTCAATTCTGTCTGCAAATCCTGGTATTTTATGACTTTGCATCTCTCTGTACATAAGACACTGTATTCACTGGATAACCATTTTCAATACCTAACACTACTTTTGTCTTTTTTTTCCCTGGGCTACGATTTTTCTTGCATCTAGTTTTGAACTGCTGCTAATTGGCGAGTCCATGTGAAACAAACAACTCTCTACAATGATTTGTGATTCATGTTTCCAATGCTCGTCAGCTACTTCGATACTGTAGTGTTTGCACAATCCCCAATACAAATAGTCTTGCCACATTATTATGCCTTTCAGTATAGGCCCTCTGCCATGAGTGTATAACACCCAAAAAGATGTGCAACTGTTTTCAGTTGTTTTTACAGAACTTGCATTTGTCGGTTTATACCACATTGTTCAGTGGACTTTGTATACCAATGTGTACGTTGTCCACTATCCCAAGCTGCCATTATTAATCTTTCATCTTTTGGTTTCAAGTCACCTCTTTTTCGCCATTCCTGTGTCAAATCCTGATTGATAAGAGATTGTTCCAGGACATCTCTGTACTTGCCACAACAGTTATGCCTTTTCCATATTTCTTTCCTTCTCATATTATTTGTTTTGCTTTTTGGCACATTCAGTAGCTGTGTAATTCTTTTCTACTTCTGGTTTGATTTTCATTCCCACTTGATACTGATATGCTTTGCTAAACTAAGCACAGAAGTCATCTTAAGAATATTTCTGCACATGCTTTAAAAGTTTTACTATGTTTACATCTGGTGAGGTCTGCAGATATGTATACAAGTCCTGTGACTGCAGAGTTATGCATGTAATCAATTTTGAGAAGGCATATTACCTCCCAGGAATATGTAATCTTGGCATACACTGATTTTTATATATCATTTGATAAGCATGACGTGTTTTCTTGTTTTCCTGTCAAACTGATCCATTATTTTTTAGGGCCAATCACCAAAAACCTTTAAGTTAAAACTGGAAGAGCCAATTGGTTTATAGCTTGGGGTTTATTACTAGATGTCAAAGCAGTTTTCAGTATTAGTTTTAATCTACTAAAGTATTCTTATTGAGTTTTATTCAAATGTATTCATGTTTTATTGCTGATCTTTCATCAGTTCCCAAACATTTATACACTCCTTCCTGCTCAAGTTCCTGTCCCAGGTTGATATTTTCTTGGTGTTGTAGCTTTCCAACTTTAAATGCTGATTTTGCACATTTATTAAGACCAAATGACATTCTTATATTATCTGAGAAAGTTCTAATAATTTGGAGTACTGCTTTCAATTCTTCATCTGATGAACTATACAGTTTTAAGTCATCCATAAAAGTAGATGGAAAGTCTACAGAGTTAACTCATTAACCCCGAGTACCGTCTCATAGTGCCTCTGTGCTTACATCCGAGCGTGCTATGAACCGCTAGTAATTGCACGGTTACCCCAGAGTGCCTTCTGCAAGCGCGACTTACTTCCCGGTCCTATTTCAGAACTATTTTGTGAAAACTAAGTTGAAAAAGTCACTGAACTTTGTCAATTGACTTCTCAACTTAGTTTTCACAGCAGAGTAATCATATGCTTGCATGTAATTTTCTCAAATAAATCGGCTACGAATTCCCTGTGTTTTCTTCTCGTTACATCAAGCCGATTCTGTCTGCATTCCATAATGCAAGTGGTGGCAGCCAATCAGAGTGCTACTTCTATAGTGACACTTGTTATTAATGCCTCCAACTGATGTAATGTTCCTAGATCTAGCCTATTTTTATTCTCGTCTTTCTTCAATTTTATGTGTTTAAGATCCTGAAAGAAAATATTTTGCATCATGTCCGTTTTAAGTTTTTTTCCCTTAAGTGCAGATATTGTTCAGGATTAATTTGACATGCAGGCAGTAGTTTATGTTCAGTTTTTAGCTCACTGTCTTCTGCACAGTCCCACAACACAGACACACACAAGCACGCACACAAATTTTAATTACTTGTCGGCAACAATGGTGTTGAAGCTTCTTTGTTGCTTTCTGCATTTCTTTGCTAGCACCAGCAAGGCAGACTTGGAAACCAACAAAATAAGAAAGGTCACACAAGGATGCGTTTAATAGAAGTTTTTTTTTTCCATTCGTTTTATCCGTTGTGCCTCCTCCCAACCACCAAGCTGTTGTATCGCCTGCCCATTTAATGGAAAAATACTCCTTTGTGTTGTTACAGCCTGTTGAAACTTTTGCAATTACATATAACCTCTTCCCCTCTTTGTTCATTTCCTTGGTTTCCACAACTCACATGACATTTACTTTGCAATCGTCTTTTTGTTTTTGCTGAGAAGGCGAACACAGACCATTGTTGTTAATGCTATCATTCCACTTATTTCCACCTGTTGTTCGTAGTCTACTCCTTCTGCTTATATACAAAGTGAGTGGTGCCCCACTGAAAAGAGATTCCATACTGCAAGTCCTGCAACTTCAAAACATGCGGGTAGCACAGAAAAATAGCAAACTTTTAAAATGGCTGTTATAAATTAAAATTAATTTTAAGCCCCTCTGCACGCCTGACATGGGAACTCGAGAAAAGGGTATACTCCATGATGCAGCAATTTTTAACTAAGTACATATTTGGCCCCAATCGCATTTCACATTTCAGTATCACATGGCGTGCATTACGGAAGTCCTTTAGCAGAGAACCAGAACTGACAACTAAAATCTTAAGTTATCATAACAATGGGTGCTTGGTTCTTTAAATGTTAGCACTTCAAAAAGATATACATATTTTGTCGCAAATAGGTGAAAATGAATGTAAAATGACTGAGAACTGATAGTAAGATGCAAGCTTTCTTAATTTTTTGCATTTTTAACACACAATCTTTTTTTTTTTTTTATTATCCTTTATATATATATTATATATATATATATATATATATATATATATATATATATATATATATATTTATTTTGTTGTTTATTTTCTGGAGTCTATCTGATGATATTTTATATTCATAGAGGCAGAGTCAGCAAATAATAATCAAAAAAATAAAATGATTATAATATACGTTTACAGATAATTTTTACATTAGATACATTACATCACATACAAAACACAATACAACAAAAAATATTTATTAAACAAATAAGATTTTTGTTATGAATATTATTCTGTTTTTTTTTGTTTTTTTTTTTTTTTTTATTTTTTTTTTTTTAATATCATGCTATCTTATGTGCATGCATACCCATAATGGCATAAACTGCATTACCTCAGTAAATTTCTGTGGGACTGATTCCATCTACGCAAGTCATTGAATGTAATACGTGCTTTGAGTTGCAGAGTTTCAGCAAATAATTTCAATCCTCTTTGCCACTGTGATTTTCATAGCCTGCACTTTGCAGTGCATAAATCTACCACAAGCCAGTAGCAACAACTACAAGGAAGACTTTATGAGTCAACTTCAGTGCCCTTATCTGATATTCAGACACTGACAATGCGCATTCCGTGAAGCAAGTGGTGGCAGCCAGAGTAGCGAAATCCAAGCCACCACTTGCATAATACCTTCACTCCCAGCACGTGTTCCCATTGTTAAGAATAAACAGAGGGGTCCAGCAACAGATATTCTTTTCTTTATTTCTAAAATCTGAAGAATTTACTTGAATTGCTGATGGATCCCTCTATTTCTTGTGCCGATCTGTTCACGACGGAGAACTGTTTCCCCATGTAGCGAAGCAGTGAAGTATTCCATCATTTGGAACCGGTGTTTGCATGAGCGGTTAAGTACCTAGCTGAAGTTGTTTACCAGCCGTTTGGGGGTGTGGGTAGAATGTAACTTATGTTTTCTGCAATGGGGAGTTCAGTAAAGCTGCATCATTTCCTTCTGTAAGACCTATTGCATCAAGAGGAGAATGGTTTACAGGTCCCAATTCAATTTATAAGATGTTAGTACAGCAACTGTTTGATGCCGCTTTGGTGGATGTATTTTCAGTTTTTTTTTTAATTGGGAGTACTATCTTGTAGTCAGTGTAATTCAACAAAGAGGTTTTTAGTTAACTTGATTTTATTATTGTACATTTATTCTTTCATGTTTAATTGGTTAATGTGATATCAAATGTTTTGCTTTAAAACTCTTAAATGGGTAGTGGTCTGAAATGCAAGTTGACATAACTGTGCATCTTTAAAGCTGGCTACACATTAATTGCACCATTTAGGAGCAGACTGTTGCATACTTAAAAGTTTATTATGTTTTTTTTTCTAGGACTGTATAACACTACTGTTTTCAGGATCTGATGTTGCTTATTTAACAGTACTGGCACACAGTAGTAAAGCTTAACTTTGATGTACATGTTGATAGACTGCAGATTCCTTTTTTGAGTGTAAATGTCACTGGATTGTTCCTTCAAGAGTCTCACTGATTGTTAAAGAACCTGTATTGGCAAAAAGGCTACTCCCATCTTGTATATTATAAACGGTACTCATCAGACTGTTCCATTCCCCCTTGAAAACTGCAACCCCATGTGAGCTCAGGTCTCACCTGGGAATTATAAAATAAGAGACCATGGCACTATTTTCTGTCATATTATCATTATATTTCCACCATGAGGGAATCCTTCTATCTAGCCAAGTTTATTTGCAGGGGAATATCTTCAAGATCCAGAGATGATGTCAGGACTGAAATCACTGTTGCAGTATTCATGACAGAAGGTTATCGTCCACTGACATCCAGCTGGGATAGGAAAGCTTTAAGTTTCCAAGGGCGTATACCTGTATGATGACCTCAGCTCGTCGGCATAGGGATATATAAACAGATGTACATGCAAGATCCTTAGACTGTCTTGCCACCAGTCTGAATGCTGGTCATTGCATTTGATGAACTGTTCTTATTTGGTATCATAGCTTCGCTTGTCAGTCAGATAAGTGCCCCATTGGAGATCCTTCCTGTCTAACCTTTTGGCTGTGTATTGATTGTTATTAGTTGCCAGCTAGGAGGATTAAGTGCATGTGTGGTAGGCAAATTCTATACAAGGACTTGCAAACGAAGTTCCTTTTCTGTCTAGGCCCTGAACACTACTACAACAAATCTTGTTCCATTCATCAGTTATTTTTTTTCCTAAAACTGTCCAGTTGAGTCTTCTTCCCAGGAAGGAGGCCAGGGACTCACAAATCATAGGTCATGGGTGGATTGGGAGGGTTGTACAGTACAAAAAGCTGTGATGCATGGTATTCAGTTTATTTTGGGGGTGGTGGTCAGAAAAGGGACTGGAATCTTAGGTTGTAAGTGGTAGTTGTAAGAGGGGACTGGTGTGCTGAGTAACCCTTTGTTTAACTAAAAATATTAATATTCCAATGTAGGGCACCAGTTGACAAAATGCTGGCCCTGGCTGGAGCTACTGAGTGCTTCACTTTGTTGCCCATGTTTCCCATGTTATTCACATATTTAGGGATGTGGGGTTTAAGAACTTATGCCACAACGTCTCACAGATGCCACAGACCCACCTGGATCAAACATGGGGGGGGGTTATAACCTCTTTTTTTCTGGAGGCAATGACCTTACTTATGAGAATAACAATATAAAATACCCTTCTTACCACTGTGGAGACATGGTGATCAAAGTTAAGGCTGTTGTCGACCTGTGTGTGCAGATCTCTCACCATCGACGGTGTGCTAAGGGTATTGCTATTGATGTGGTAGTTTGCAGGAAGTTCACCCTTGCGGAAGGGGATGATAATACATTTTTTGCATTAAATTTAAGACCATGACTTTGGCACCAGTCATTAGTCTGTGTGACACCGTTTGCAGGATGTTGACATCACTAGGGGTTTCAATGATTACTCCCAGTTTGCAGTCATTATCAAACTTTCTCAGCCACAGCCCTTTAATTTTAGCCTGTAATTCAGAGAAGTACATTCAGAGAAGTACACAGTAGGGGTCCCAGAACCAATCTCTGTGGAACACCACTGGATATGGGTCTGCTGGAGGAGGTGGGGTCACCTATTTTGACCATATGAGTTCAATCAGTGAGCCAGTTTGCAAATCACCTGATTATATATGGGTTGATACCCAGCTGGGTGACATATCCTCAGAGGTACTAGGTGGGGGAGAGGTGTTAGGGATGCTTTGGTGGGTATATGTGGCGGGGACAGGGAGTGAAGTTTTCACTAAACCTGTAAGCCAGCAGGTTTGCTATATCCACAAGTTCTGTACTACCATTAACTATGGGTTCAGTGCATATCTGGGCCTTGCCTTTGAGGTTATAGACTCTTAAACCAGGTCTCAGTGACGGTACAAATGTCAGCATCTTATAGGTATCTCAGCAAAACAGTTTTAATTTTCTAGTAAATGGAATTGTTCAGCTGGACAGGGGTCATTTTTCAGTGCAGGCAAAGGCAGAAAACCTGTAAAATAATACCAAAAAGCTGAAAGTAAGTACTGGGGCATACCCAGGGATCAGATTGGAAAGGGAAAACAGCACATTTGCTATGGCATATGGGTAAAACCTGCTGCCACTGCCAACATGTATTAGCTTACATGTGTTAGTGTTAAACACAACACTGTTTGGAGAGCCATATACCTCTCAACTATCCCCAATTTTCAGAAACCTCTCTGGTTTTGATGCAAATCTTAGCTCCAGCCTACTTACACCCTCCTAAAACTGATGACTTTTGGAGAAAATGTTATGAATTACCCTTAATAAATAAATGACAATAATTAAGGTTACAGACTGCTTTTACTTCAGAAAATGTATAGTAAGTCGCATTATCTTATTCCATCAATATCTCAAGTTAACAATACTAATATTTTAAAAGTGCTCCTGACTATGTAGACATGCTGGAATGATGGGTAACAGGAAAAGTGCTGATAAATATATCCAAACATTCAGCATGTGTATTCTGATTCAGTATTTCTTTCTGCTGAATAATGCCTGCTTGGTATTAGAGGCTTAGTTAAATATACTTTATCGCTGATTGTTGGCATTGCTCAACCAGATATTTTGGACAGTATTTCTGCCTTTTTTACTTATGTGTCATATTGTAACCAGAGGAAAGGTTAGGTGAGATAACATGAATTACTACGTTTTGGAGTAATTCTTACAAGGATCAACCAGAAAAGTCAGACATTTCTGATTGTAATTCTCTTTCTGATTCTATTCAGTAGTTGCCTGAGTGAGATAAAGGTTATTACTTGCAGACTACTACAAGCATGGTGGTACAATATATTTTGGGCAACACCGCTGGCTTTGTCAGTCACGGGTGGAATTTAGGTGGGAGGAAGGGCTCAGCAATATACAAGTGTTATACTATTTTTGCTGAATTACTCTGGTCTTCTTCTTCTAACAGATGATAATGAGTCTGTGTTACACAACAGCTGCACAAGGTAATATAATGAATGCCTACTCAACAGGTTATGTACAGCAATTATCACCTGTGTCTGAGCATGCATAACTTTGAATGAAATGAAATGCATCTCATTATCACATTAGCAATAAGTGCAGTTACAATATAGCACTGAGTCATTATCACTTTTCAGGTAAAACTCCCAGCAGCTGTCACTGTTACTCACATAAGCAGAGGTCATTAACACATTGATGAATGCACAAGCCAGATTTGTTTTTTTGTCTATGTGGAGTCATTTCAAGACATCCCCCCAACAGTTTCTGTCATTTTTAATATTTCTTGGATACACAATAAAGTCCTCATTGTGATTATATGCTTCATATTTTTGTGAACTACTGCAACTGAACATGATATCATGTAGTAATTTCCTGTATCCACACAGTCACTATATAGTTTTCTGGTGTGTTGCTTTTCAAGTGTCTTTGTGCAGGTATATAACATCAGAATGTTCTGTACTATTGTATTTTTCAGGTGTAACTCAAGTGTTCTAATGTTCTGGCTACTGAACGGAAGGATGGCAACCCAATATTTCTCCAGTCAACTAACAGTAACCCAACCTTGTCAGTCTCCAGCACACACAGGAGAGAGTGTGATGGAATAAAGGCAACAGTGCCATGTCCACCAGTTGTAACCATGTACAAAACTTACATGAATGGGGTGGACCGAGCAGATCAGCTCAGGACACAGTATCCCACTACCGGAAAGGTCTGCAAATGCTGGCTGTACCTATTCTGGTTCTCATGGGATGGGGCAAAGTTAATGCTTTCATTATATTTCGTGAAAGTAACAGCCACTAGTAACTGCCATGCTCTGGACGTGCTATTCCAGCAACACAGTTACAGTTTTGAACGATCTAGGCTTGCACCTTCTTGTCAGTTACAAGAAGCGGAAAAGATGCACCGAGATTAATGTCCCAGAGCCCGTAATCCGATTTGAGCATGGCTCACACTTTCCAGTGAAAAGGCGGAAATCATGATGCAAAAACTGTGCCAGCAAGGGTAAACATGCTGAGCCATCATGGGGATGCCCGACTTGCAAGATCAACCTGTGTGTTGAATGCTTCAGCGAGCACCATGTCCATAAAGGTCTTGTGGGTTACTGACAGCAGAAAAGGCACATTATGCAATGCAGGTACTTCTACCTTGTAACCGTGACATGGCTTCAGGAACAGGGGAACGACAAGTGAGAGTGTGGGTGTGTGGCCATTCCTATGTTCACTGGGCTTCCAGAAATAAAGAATACTACAACTTGTGCTTCCCCACATCTAGTGTGAAGGTGCCCTGGATTGCATGAAGGGGTGTGCATTCGGGTGGACTCCTACCAACGGGCAGTGTACAAGGCCAAACAGTTGCAGATTGGTTTTATTCATGGATTGATGCTCAGTGTCAGTGGATCTACAATTAGCCACAACAGCATCATGCAGAAGATGATCACCTGCTCAGAAATGACAGTGTCCACTTAAATGAAGATGGTATTGAACAGTTCTTGAGTGATCTGCACAATGGTGTGATGGCAGCAATGCATGACATACTGGCAACATGCACCTAGTGACAAAAGATGGAAAACAACCATGACCAAGTAGGAGCAGTACGGTACGTGAAAGTCTATTACATTTCACAAAAAACTTTTTCACTACTTAGAACACAGTAAAAGAACTGTAATTGTACCTCTGCTAGGAAACATGTCAACACGCTAAGTAATACCTCATTTGAAGACAGTGTTAGTCCTCACAACATGGTAAAAGGACAGTGCCCATGAGCTGTACACATGTACAGATATAATAGTTTGTTTAGGACTTAGGTTATGAGAGTTATGGCATTTTTTTCATATTTTGGTAAATAACTTTGCTAGGGAAGTTGTCAATGTGTTCTAAGTAATACCTCATTTTGAAGACAGTTCCAGTACATATAACATGGTAAAATAACTGTGTCTGTATGCTGTACACATGTACAGATATCAGTTTGTTTAGAACTTAGGTTATGGAAATTATGATTTTTTTTTTTATATTTTGGTGAAGACCTTTGCTAGGGAGCACGTAATTGTGCCACGTGATACCTCATTTTGAAGACAGTGTTAGTCCTTACAACATGATAAAAGAATGGTGTTGCTTAGGACTAAGGTTAAGAAAATTAAGAATATTTTTCATATTATGATAAATAACTTTGCAAGGGAGCATGTCAATGTGCTAAGTAATACTTCATTTTGAAGAGTGTTGGTCCTTACAACATGGTAAAAGAACTGTGCCCGTGGGCTGTACACATGCACAGATATCACAGTTTTAGGACTTAGGTTATGGAAATTATGATTTTTTTTCATATTTTGTTAAGTAACTTTTCTAGGGAGCATGTAATTGTGCCAAGTGATCTCTCATTTTGAAGACAGTACCAGTATGCACAACATGATAAAAGAACCGTGTCTGTATGCTGTACACATGTACAGATATCACAGTTTGTTTAGGACTAAGGTTATGAAAATTATGAACTTTTTCATATAGGTTCATAGGTTCATACTAGGCTATCTGCCCTAGGGCATTTATAAGCCTAGCCAGAGTGTGTTTGGCTTTCTCCACCCATTTTAAATTAATTTTGCTATGCCCTTTTTTGAGGTTAGTATACTGTGCCTCTGTCTAACAGTGACACAGAAGTGATACCCGGGGTAAACCTACGATCTCCCATCCACTCATCAAGATTCCTCTTGAAGAGAGTCAATGAGGGACTCTGCCTAACCTGGACTGTGATTTTATTTCAGAGTGAAGGGAGCCTCTGGGTTATGAATCTGTCCCTCCAGCATGTCCTATTTATTTCAGTGCTGAGGTTCAAGTCTCTCGAGCACATAGCTCGATGGGATTTGGATTTTCTGAGGTGCAGCATGTCCATTAATTCGGGGTTGGACATGGCTTTATACGTCAGGCACAGATCGCCTCTGAGCAGGCGGTATGCCACTGAGTAGAGCTGGAGTTTCTTTAACCGGGCAGCATATGGCATCTGTTTGAGCCCTTTGATCCTCTTGGTGAGGTACTTTTGGGGTCTTTCCAGTTGCTGCAGGTGTCTGGTAAGGTACATCCCAAAAGGGGCATTGTACTCAATTATGGGCCTGATGAGGGATGAGTAAAGAGGCACGATGACCTCCCCTGATCTAGATGTGAATCCCTTCATGATTAGGTGGGCTATATAAAATGTTTTTCTAAACACTTTGGCCACGTGGTTGTCAAATGAGAGATTGCTACCAACTTGGGTCCTCAGGTCCCTAATTACTTCTTCCGTACTTAATGGATTACCACCTATGTGGTAATTTGTGGGCACTTTGTTTTTGCCAAAGGGGATAACTATACACTTTTTGGCGTTTAGCTTGAGGCCATGGCTCTGGCACCAGTTGTCTGTTTCTATGAGGCCCTTTTGGAGGATGCTTGTGTCGGCTGGAGAGTCGATTATGGCGCCCAGTTTGCAGTCATCTGCGAACTTGGTCAGCCACAGTCCTTCCGTGTTGGCCTGTACCTCCGAAATATATACCAACAAGAGAGGTCCCAGGACTGAGCCTTGTGGGACGCCACTTGTAACTGGTTTGGAGTCTGACATGGCTCCAGCAATTCTAACCATGTGGGTTCTGTCCTTGAGCCAGTTTGCAACCCATCTAGTGACATAGGGGTTTATATTTAAGCTGGTGAGCTTATCTATAATGCTCGAGTGGGTAAAAAAAAAATATATATATATTGTTGCTCTTATAACCTGTGTTTTTAGCTCTCTCTACATGTTTAATTACATAAACTGTACAATGTTTAACCCCATGTAATGTATATGTATATCCTCATCTTTGTGTAATCTGTATGTGGAGCTTTTCTCCCCAAAACTCCATTGAAAATGGGTTCTTCAAGCCCAATGGACTATCCTGGTTAAACAAATGCAAATAAAATAAATAAAATATTGTATCGAAGACTTTTGCGAGGTCCAGGTAGGCTGTGTGGACCACCTTCCCCTCGTCAATGGCCTTGGTGACTGTTTCAAAGAAATCGACCAGGTTTAAGAGGCAGGATCTGCCCTTAACAAAGCCGAACTGGGTAGGATCCAGTGTCTGTAGGTCCCCAATATCTTTATTTATGAGGTCCATGATGATCCTTTCCATAGCTTTGCAGACCAAGCTAGTCAGGCTTATGGGGCGATAGTTTCCAGGATCCGTTGAGGCACCACCTTTGTGGAGAGGGACCACTGTTGTTGTATGCCACTCTTTGGGTACATATCCTGTAGTAAGGCTGAGATTATGTTTGGGTTTAGCTCTTCTTGGAGTTCATGTAGGACACAGCCCGGGACACTGTCTGGTCCCATTGATGCTGTGTTTTATGCTTTGGAGAGGGCGGCTCTTACCTGAGCATCTGAGATGTCAGGGGGGCAGTACTCTGCTGGGATAGATATTTGCCCTTTTGGTGGGGGGGGGGGTTTGCACTGAACCTGTCAGCTAGGATGTTGGCAATGTCTGTGGGTTCGGTGTATTTTTTGTCCTTTTGGACTAATTCTGACCATATCTGGGAATTCCCACCCAGGTTCCTAACATAATTAAAGAAACCCTTGTGATTATCCTTAGTGTCCTGTGCAATTTTTCTCTCTAAGCTGGCTTTAGACAATTTTATGAGTGCCCGTGTTTTTTTGCTAATACTGATCAGAGATAGATGCCTTCCCTTTTTGGGATTTTGCTCTATCATGTAGTAGCTTCCTCCTTCTATTGTATAGTTTGTTTATGGCCGGGGTCCACCAGACAGGATGTCTGCCTTTGGAGGATTGGGTCTTGGTTTTATATGGGATTGCATTATCCATGCATTCCTGAAGGTGTTCATAGAATGCATTTATAAAGGATTCTGCGGTCTGGGCCGTATTTTCCACAGGCCAGGGGGCTTTGAAGGATTCCACCTCGGTTTTGAGGAGTGTGAAATTTGCTTTAGAGAAGTTTTTCACTGTGGTTTTCTGGGCAGGGGGTGGGGTCGGGATGTGAATATCCAGTGAGATTAGTTTATGGTCTGATCTTACCAGTGAGGGATACACTTCTGGTCTGGAGCATAGAGTCCCCATGTTGGTGATGATCAGGTCCAGTATGTTTTCCCCTCTTGTGGGAGTGGTAACAAGTTGTTCCATAGCATTTGAGTTTATAAATTCTAGGAACCTTTGGGCTAGGGTGTTGGAGCTAGAGTAATGCTCCCAGTCTATGTTTGGGTAGTTGAAGTCACCCAATATAATGGTGTTTGGAGAGACCTTCACATTTTCCAGTGTTCTCAGGAAGGCCGAGTGGGGTTCCTGGGTTTAGGAGGGTGGTCTGCAGTAGGCTATAAACTGGAAGGCAGTTCTACCCACTGTTAGTTGCACATGGATAGTCTTTGATGCTTCGTGCTGTGCCACCGACCTGGAGGTGTGGGTATCTTTGATGAATATTGATACTCCCCCTCCTTTTGTGGCTCGGTCCAAGTTTTGGGGCCGAAAAGCATGGTATGAGGTATAACCTGGTAGTGCTGGGGTGCTCTTGGGAGCCTTGAACCAGGTTTCTGTTACTGCACAGATATCGATGTTCTCCATGCTAAGGAGAGTTTCGAGTGCGTGCATCTTGAGGTTTAGACTTCTGGCGTTGAGTAGCATTGCTCTTAGTTTCTTATCCCTTCTGATACCTATGGAGGTGGGTTTGTCTTTTGAGCCTTGCCTAAAAAAGGCACTATGGGGGTAACAAGAGCCTTTGCCAATATCCGAAAGCCCAGTGGTGACAGGTGCAAGCCGTCCCTAGCGAAGCATCGTGGCTTGTCGAGCATTTCATCCCAGGCTGACAGGCATTGGATCCCTTTGAATGACACCAATACTTAAGCCAATTGTTGAAACTGATCATCTTGTCTTCATATTGTGGCATCATTCTTGGTGAGGGTAAGATGCTACTCAAGGTCAGGGTCATACCGGCCTGGGCTACATGCTCAGAGAGCTCCTCTATGTCTCTTTTCATGTAGTCCAGGGAGGTACGTCTCAGGTCATTCACACCAGCATGGACAATGACTGAGTCATATTTGTACTTGCCTTGGAGTGACCTGAGTGCTTGTGTTATGTGGTGGATCCTAGCGCCCGACAGGCAGCTCACCGTGACCTTCTCCTTGTTCAGCCTGGTGAGCGGGACATCAGTGTGCCTGACGACAGAGTCACCTATTACAAGTGTATCAGGTGTGTTGTTTAGCCTTAAGGGCTGTGACTGTTCAGCACACTGGCTTTGTGAGCTATGTGTTGCACGTGTTTTGTTTTGGGGTAGCGGTTGCTTGGGTGTCTGCTTTGGAGGTCTCTGCTGCTTAGGCAGATTTTTATTTAGAGCCTCCGAGTATGTTTTTGTGTGTTTATGTGTTTGGTTTGCTGTCGTGGTAGGTCTATGCGAGACTGGAATTATAGTGAGTGTGGTTTTCTTCTCCTCCTGACTGGTTACGCCAGTACTGAGTTGAGAGAGCTTAGCCTCCAGTTTGGCTATATGGTTGCATCTCTCACATGTGCTGGAATTTGTTGGGAGGAGGAGAGGGTTGTCTGTGTACATGAGGCAGTTGTAACATTGCCTCAAGATTCCCAGATTCACCAGCTGGACCGGAGAGGAGATTGACAACTGACCTTTGGACATGCTAGAATAGCATTGGGAATTCCTTTATAATTGAAAAAAAGGGCCAATGGGGAACAAGGTACTCAAGGGGAGTTTGTGAGGGTGTAGTGCTTTTAATTTTTTAGTGCTGACTTATGTAATTGCTTTAGTGAGCAAGTGCCAGGTAACTTAAATGCAATGTGTTACAGGTAACTTAAATGCAAAAACGACAAACAGTAACTTTCTTTCAAGTGAAACAAGGAAATACGTACAGTAAGCAATGCAGATATCACTAGGGATCCACAGAAGCAATGAAAAGCCACGTTTTAGGTGGAATTAGCGTTTCAGGGAAATAAGCAAACAACAACAAGCATACAAACAAAGCTAGATTCAGCAGGCCTGGATCTAGTCTATGCTACAACAAACAAGGTGTACCAATTTCAGTAAGAAACAGTTCAAATATGCAGGCACTAACTATAAGCCTTTAACCAGAAATTCCCAGCTCAGAAGGGCAGAGTCCAGCCTCTCCTCCCACAAGAGTGCAGACCATGAACCTTCTTAATGTAAAATAACTGGCCTGAAGCCCAAGTGCTTAAACGAGAACTAATACACTTTTTGAATAACAGACACTGAGCCCTCAATCAGCAATTCCCAACTTAGAAGGATGTAAGCCAACTGTCCTGCCACCACAGTGCAGGCCGCAAACCTTGCTAATGTAAAACAACTGGTCTGAAGCCCAAGTGCTTAATCCAAAAGACTTAGAATGATAGCTACACTTTAATCAAGTTACTACCAAGCAGTAATAAATACAATTGAATACTTTAAAGAATGCCTGGATTAGTGCTCAAGTTATACAAACAAAGCTAGATTCAGCAGGCCTTGATCTAGTCTATGCTACAGCAAACAAGGTGTACCAATTTCAGTAAGAAGCAGTTCAAATATGCAGGCACTATAAGCCTTTAACCAGAAATTCCCAGCTCAGAAGGGCAGAGTCCAGCCTCTCCTCCCACAAGAGTGCAGACCATGGACCCTCAATGTAAAATAACTGGCCTGAAGCCCAAGTGCTTAAACCAGAATTAATGCACTTTTAGAATAACAGACACTGAGCCCTCAAATCAGCAGTTCCCAGCTTAGAAGGATGTAAGCTACCTGTTCTGCCACCACAGTGCAGACCACAAACCTTCTTAATGTAAAACAACTGGTCTGAAGCCCAAGTGCTTAAACTAAAAGGCTTAGAATGAGTTACACCGAGCAGTAATAAAAACAATTGAGTACTTTTAAGATGATGCAAAAGCAATTGATTACTTTTAAGATGACGCAAAAGTGCTCAAGTTATACAAACAAAGCTAGATTCAGCAGGCCTGGATCTAGTCTATGCTACAGCAAACAAGGTGTACCAATTTCAGTAAGAAGCAGTTCAGATATGCAGGCACTAAAAGCCTTTAACCAGAAATTCCCAGCTCAGAACGGCAGAGTCCAGCCTCTCCTCCCACAAGAGTGCAGACCACGGACCCTCTTAATGTAAAATAACTGGCCTGAAACCCAAGTGCTTAAACCAGAATTAATACACTTTTAGAATAACAGACACGGAGCCCTCAATCAGCAGTTCCCAACTTAGAAGGATGTAAGCTACCTGTTCTGCCACTACAGTGCAGACCACAAACCTTCTTAATGTAAAACGACTCGTCTGAAGCCCAAGTGCTTAAACTAAAAGGCTTAGAATGAGTTACACCAAGCAGTAATAAATACAACTGAGTACTTTTAAGATGACGCAAAAGCAAAATAAAGTAGGAAGAAACACAAATACAGTAAAAGCACATAAAATTTTGAGTGAGCAAATGAGATGGGCCCAGGAGGAGTATCCAAGTGCAAATTTACAAGAGTGGCGGGCAGTTTCAAAGCCACCAAGATTAACACCAAAACAAAAACAGGGAGGGTGGGTGGGGACCTACTGAAAAAACAGTCACAATTTCCAGCTAGATATTGCTCAATGCAACACAAACAAATTAATTTAAATTGTGTATTATTTGAAAAAAGTGCAGATAAAAATTTACTTAACTTCACTTATGCGTTCAGTTGACTGCATGCAGGTCTTAGCTGGCCAAAGCTCACAGTTTAAACAGAAAATAATTCAGTGTACCACTTGTATAAGACAGAAACTGAATAATGAAGTAAACTACGCCCACTTATCACTGGCTATGCAGGTTTTTTAACAAGCCTTAACTGAAAAAACAGTCACAACTTCCAGCTAGATATTGCTCAATGCAACCCAAACAAATTAATTTAAATCGTGTATTATTTGAAAAAAGTGCAGATAAAAATTTACTTAACTTCACTTATGCATTCAGTTGATTGCATGCAGGTCTTAGCTGGCCAAAGCTCACAGTTTAAACAGAAAATAATTCACTGTACCACTTGTATAAGACAGAAACTGAATAACAATGAAGTAAACTACCCCCACTTATCACTGGCTATGCAGGTTTTTTAACAAGCCTTAACTGAAAAAACAGTCTCACAACTTCCAGCTAGATATTGCTCAATGCAACACAAACAAATTAATTTAAATTGTGTATTATTTGAAAAAAGTGCAGATAAAAATTTACTTAACTTCACTTATGCGTTCAGTTGATTGCATGTTCAGTTGATTTTTTTCAGTTGATTGCATGTTCAGTTGATTTTAGTAAATAACTTTGCAAGGGAGAATGTCAATGTCCCAAGTAATACCTCATTTTGAAGACAGTATCACTCCTTACAACATGGTAAAAGAAGTGTATCTGTATGCTGTACACATATACAGATATCAGTTTGTTTAGTCTTGTAGGATTATGAAAATTATACACTTGCGATATTTACTATTATTATGCACACATATTTACAAGGGAGCATGGTGACGACACAAATAATGCATCATTCTGAAGCGGACATTAAGCCACACAACTTGTACACTGATAAGTAGCCTCTGTCTGTTACAGGTGATGAGATATTATGCTTTGTGTATTTATCAATTATGAGAAATATAATAATCATATTTCTGTGAATATCTCTGTAAAGGAGCATCACACAGTATTGGTTAAGTTATCATTTTAAAGCTGACATTCATGCAAACAAATATTGTGATTTGTTGTACCAAAAAGATAAAAAATAAGCACTATATCAGCATTCCTTGGCAAATATTTAACAATGACTTAGATGCGCACTGTCAACATTTACACTGTTGGAAAGGTCAACATCTGCTAAACAACTTTTGCATTTACATTTTTAGTCTAGCTCTTATGGTTAAAGAGTTATGAATGTTTCTTTTCTGTATGGTATTACAAAAAAGAAGTTATGGACCTACCATAACGTTCCATGTTAGTTGTCTTCATCTCGCCTTCTTTCTTGCTGGTTGGGACTCAGCCATCTTCAATAGCTCGAGAGCTGTTTACTGGCTCGAGGCTACCCCTTATCCCATGATGCCTAGCGATAGCTACCCAGATCTCGTTTGAAATAGCTAACTCCAGACATAGCAAGAAAAAAAAACAGTCCAAAACAAACAGGTTGACTATACATGCCATATTCTCTCAGTAGAGGAAACACACCAGAGAACACCCAGCCAGTGAAATAAGAACTCCTCTCGGTCCAATAGGACAGGGGGACAGAGGGTGGGATGCAAGAAAGAAGGCAAGATGAAGACAGCTAACACGGAACGTTATTGTAGGTACATAACTTCTTTATCTTACGTTGTCTATCTCGCCTTCATTCTTGCTGGTTGGTACAGCGTCCCTAGCACCTAATATCCTGGGTGGCTCATTGGAATAGACTCTTCAGAACAGTGGAACCAAAGTCAGCTCTGCTCCTGGAGACCATATCTAGCTTGTAATGAGAAATAAAGGTATGAGGATTTGCCCACGTAGCAGCTGCACAGATAGAATCCATGGGCAACCTAGACTGGAAGGCTACAGAGGTGGCCAAGGCCCTAGTAGAATGACCTTTCGGTTTGATAGGTAACTCTTTGTTCCTTAACTGATAGATAAAAGTAACAGTGTGAGACAACCATCTAGATAAGGTCACCTTGGAAACTGGGAGACCTTGTTTGCCTAAGGCATACAAAAGGAATAGCTGGTTCGACTTCCTTATTTCCTTAGTTCTGTGCAGGTAAAAACGCAATTGTCTATGAACGTCCAATTGGTGTAATTTGTACTCTGCCTTGTTGGTGTGATTAGGGAAAAACACAGGAAGGTCTATAGATTGGTTTAAATTATTTTCTGAGCAGACTTTAGGAAGAAAAGAAGGATTAGTCCTCAGAGCAACCCTGTCCTTATGAAAAACCAAGTATGAAGGACAAACACATAGCGCCTGAAGTTCGGAGACGTGTCTGGCTGAAGTAATAGCTACCAGAAAGAGTGTCTTTCCAAGATAAAAAACTTAATGGAGCAGGACGCTGCTGGTTCAAAAGGGGGCAGAATTAAGGAAGTTAGGACCAAATTAAGGTCCCAAGGAGGAGGGTGATCTCTCACTGGAGGCCTAAGGAGAGTCGTCCCTCTCAAAAAAGCTTTACAGAGCTTATGAGACAGTGTTAGAATTTGACAACCCAACATGAAAGTTAGAAATGGCTGCTAATTGAACCCTGATGGTAGCAGAAGCAGACCCGGAATGAAAAATTGTGCTAGGAATTCCAGAATTTCGTGGACTGGGGCTGAAAAAGGATCTACGTTCCTAGCCTCTGCCCAACACGAAAAACGTTTCCATTTACAAGTATACGTTTTCCTGGTTGTGGACTTGTGAGAGGAGACAATAATCTCACGTACAGCCAGGGAAATGCTGGGAAGCCTGGCTAAGGTTGGAAGTGGAGCAACCAAGCTGTGAGCTGGAGAGTTTGGAGGGATTGATGCAACCCGCCTGATTGATGAATCAGTAGATCTGGAATCGGGTCCAGAGTCCAGGGCTGATCGAGAAGGTAATGGTGCAGGAATGAGAACCATATCTGTTGAGGCCAGTAGGAGGCAATGAGGATCATTTTGCCACCAAACGATATTGCTTTCTGTATGAGTTTTGGTATCAGGGGAAATGGAGGAAAGGCATAAAGAAGTCTCTGAGGCCAATCATGGACTAGAGCATCTCTGGGTATGTGACCTGGAAGCGGAAGAAGGGAGAAGTAGTTGCTGCATTTGCTGTTGAAAGGGGTGGCAAAAAGATTGCAGCAAGGCTGTCCCCATTTGTGGAAGATAAGATCCGCAACTTCCTGATTCAGAGACCACTCGTGAGGCATGAGGATAGCTCTGCTGAGCCTGTCCGCTGACGTTGGACCTCCCAGGGATGTGCGTCACAATCAGAAAATGGGAGGAAATCGCCCACTGCCACAGTCTGAATGCTTCTCGACACAGGGGGTAGGATTTGGTTTCGCTCTGCTTGTTGATGTACCACACCACTGACATATTGTCTGTTTGAATTGCAATGGTCCCGGAAGGAAGAGAGTCCTGAAGGGCTTGCAACGCTAGGAGCATGGCTCTCATTTCTAGGACGTTTATGTGCAGATGGTACTCGTGAGGTTGCAAAGTGCCTTGGGCTGTCCTGCCCAGATAATGCCCCCCCCACCCTATCAGGGAGGCATCTGTGGTCACTGTGGCTACCGAAGGGGGCTGAATAAAGGGTCTGCCCTGAGTCACTAGTGGGGAGACCATCCACCATGAAAGATGTCTTTTGCATGCTTCTGTAATCAGGATCATATGAGACATGGGCAGCTCTTGGAAAGATCACTGTGTGAACATTAGCCACTGAAGGATCCTCATATGAAAGCAGGCCAGAGGGATTAGAAGAATGGCTGCTGCCATGGAACCCAGAGTTTGAAGGATGAACCTGACTTGGATCCTTTTGCTCTGCATTAGAATCTGTACTTGCTGACGAATTGTAGACACCCTTTCTAGCGGTAGCCTTGCAAACATGTTCCTTGTGTCTAAGTCTGCTCCTATGTAAGTGACAGATTGACAGGGCAACAAGGCAGATTTTTCGAAGTTTATTGTAATGCCTATCTGGGAGCAGATTGTGATTGTGTAGTCCCCCTGGCTTGTAGGAGTTGATGCCTGGTACTAGCAGTGAGGATCCAGTCATCTAGATATGGAAACACCTGGAATCCTCAACGTCTCAGGTGAGCCGTGACCACTGCCATACATTTGGTGAACACCCTGGGGGCTGTGGTGAGACCAAAGGGCAGAGCTCTGAACTGATAATGACTGGCTCCCAGCCAGAAGCGAAGAAATCTCCTGGAGCGCCTGTACATCTTGATATGGTAGTATGCGTCCTGAAGATCTATCATGCACATCCAATTGTCCTGACCCAGAAAGGGTAGAATGGACTGTAGCGTAACCATCCGAAACTTTGTTCTTTGTACAGACCTATTTAGTCTGCTGAGATCCAGAATCGGTCTCCAGTCCCCTGTCTTTTTTGGTACCAAAAAGAACCTTGAGTAAGTTCTGGATCCGTGCTGGTCTGCCGGGACTTCCTGGAGGACTCTTTTTTTCTAGCAGTTTTGAAACTTCTATTACTGCGTGCTTGGTCCTTCAGATTGGGTGGAACATCTGTAAGGGATTTCTTTGACGGTAAGGGGGGTTGATGGAAGGGAATTTTGTAACCTCCGGATATAATGGACTGTACCCATCTGTTTTGCGTTAAATTTTGCCAGGCTTTTGGGTACAGTGAAAGTCTTCCCCCGACTGCCTCCAGAGGTGAACAGCCGGGCAACCCTTCAGGGATGCCGAAAGGGCTCATCAGAGAAAGATTCTCTGTTGCCCTGGTTCTGCAAACCCTCTGCCACGAGGGAGGAGTCTGTTATTATTGTTCCCCCCTCTGCCTCTGGAGGAAAAATTGCTACGTGTGTCAGGCAAGGCTCCCTGGGATTTTTGGAACCACATCTTGCCACTCTTCTGACCTTTGGGGTAAGGTCTAGAGGGAGTGGAAAAACGGACTCCCACAGCAGAGAGAATCTTGCCTTCTTGCTCACACCTAGTCAAAGTGTCTTTCACCTGTGGTCCAAAAAGAAAGGAACCATCAAATGGTGAAGGACGCTAGAAAGGGTTCCGCAAAGTTACTCAGCCGCATCCATGCATGCCTCCTAAGGGCCATACCCGTACCTGCGGCTCTACGCGCACCATCGGCTGCATAGCAAATGAGCCTCATGGAGGAGTTAAATACAGTATTAAGCGTCACTAGCTGGGAAGCTACTTTAGCTTGAGCCCCCTCAGCTGATGGATCTTGAAGGGTATCTCGAAGCTCTTTAAGGAGCTCCCTCTGAAGCCGGGTAAAATGACATAAGTAGTTCAGTGACCTCATAGAGAAGGTTGCTGAAGCGAACATTCGCTTCCCATATCTGTCCATTGTCCTAGACTCCTTGTTAGGAGGATGGACAGATGAAGAGGTCTCCGCCAACTCTTTTTTGGTGGCTGCTGCTACCACCATGGCATCAACAGGAACACCTTTAGTAAGGAATTGCTTATCCTGGGGTGCTGTGATGAATTTACCAGGTCTCCTCGGAGTTGGTTCCACTGTATCCAGAGCTGACCAAGCCTTTCGAGCCACCACTGCCATAAGTGGATCGAAAGGCGGGGAAACCCAGGAGGTAGAAGGTCGGGAACCGAAAGCATCCAGAAATACAGACTAATCCTCGGTAGGGGCAAGGAGATTCCAGTTCCCCCTCTGCTTAAGCATTTCTAGGATGTCCGAGAAGGAAACATCTTCAGAGGGGGATCTCGGGGACCCTTCCAAATCATCTAAGTCTGTATCAGAAGTGACAGACTCGGGGGAGTCAATGTGCTTCCTCTTGCACTTCTTCTTATGAGGGGGCTCCTCTGAATAATCAGGGGAGGCCTCGGAAAAAGAGGAAACACCCAATGGGGTGTCCTGGAGCATCGGTTCCCTATGCTTGGGGCCTGGAGGAGGAGCAGAGTTTGGCACAGGCACTACAGGGGGTGGAGCCGGTGGGGCTGATAGTGGAGCTGACTCAGTGGCCAGCACACTCCTCATGACATCAAAGGCATCCCTGCCACGATGCAGAGAAAGCTCCGGTTCCGAGGAAATAGGAATCTTTCTCCGCACTGAGGGAGACGGCTCCGAGGCTGATGTAGGAGCCGAGCTCACTGCACCGAAGCTCCGAGGGGGAGAACGGGGTCGGACAAGGGTCCGATGCCACTCGCCCCCTCGGAGCCAACGAGGGAGCCCCAGCGCCCAGATCCCTCGACGGACGGCACCACCAAGGGGATCAGAGCCAACATCGGAACCGAAGGAGATAGAGTTATCGGAGCCAACAGTTCCACTACTCAAACCCCAATGAACTCCGGCTTCGAACTCATTGGAGTCGGAGGAGGAACATCGAAAGAAGTGGACGGAGCAGACACCTGTTGAGAGGGGCTGGACAACATTTTGGCAAGTGCCTATGACTTTAGCAACCTACTGACCACTCTCTCCACATCGTGATCCGACAGCCTAGAGGATCGAGAGGAGTGAGAGGATCGGTGACTACGCTTGCTCTGAAGTAAAGGAGACCAAGGAGCCGAATGCACCGATTCTAGTGAAGTGGACCTCAGCCTCTTGTGGCTCCGCGATGGCTCCAAAGTCTCTGATGGAGCCGACGGGGAGATTGTCTTGTCGGTGCCAGCCGGAACCGAAGTGGAAGGTAAAATCTGAACCCAAGACGGCCCCGAACTGGGAGCCGATGGCTTGGTGGGTTTAGGGGATTTCACAAGCTGAGAGCTCTTGGCCGGTGAATCCTGGGGTTTTAAAAGACCCCTAAGAATAAGCTTATTCTTACTTTCCTGCAGGATTCTTGGACTAAAGGCACGGTAGACAGAACAAGAGTCCTGCATGTGCACAGC
Organism: Protopterus annectens; assembly: GCF_019279795.1. NCBI lineage: Eukaryota > Metazoa > Chordata > Ceratodontiformes > Protopteridae > Protopterus > Protopterus annectens. The sequence goes on from NC_056744.1 coordinate 831,878,414, forward strand.
ACCTAAACAATAGACGCAAGAAGTGTGCCCATCTGTCAGAGACATTTTCTGACAGCATGAGTCACACTTCTTGAACCCAGAAACCTTGGATTCCTTTGACATCCTTAAAGAAGGAAAACAACAATTATAACAACAACTACCAGAAGCAATATACAGTCTACACAAACACACTCTCTACAATAAGACTATAGCTAAAGGTTATTTATTTATTTATTTTTTTTATGTCAATAGGAAGGCCTCTAACTTAAAAGGCTAGCCTATGAGAGAAAGATAGAAGGAAAGCCTCTAACTTAAACGGCTAACCTGACAAGAAGAGGTAGGGGGGAGGGGTGGGGGAGAACTCTCTAAGTTAAATGAGTTATAGAAGAAAAAGAAGGGATACTACAACTAAACACTATCACAAAACAAGACTAACTTTAATAATAAAACACTAAAAGTGTTGAATTCTAGAGTTAGAAAGTTATACAAAAAACTTTATACGAGCCTGGGCCAGAAAAATGACACCTCACAGCTGAAGCTGATCTTGGTAGCTATCACTAGGCATCATGGGATAAGGGGTAGCCTCGAGCCAGTAAACAGCTCTCGAGCTATTGAAGATGGCCGAGTCTCGGCTCCGATCCCACCCAGCAAGAACGAAGGCAAGATAGACAACTTAACATTGTATTTTCTGAAAATGAGTTCAGGCTGCACTGTTGTTCCTTAGGTGGAAGTAAGCAGGCAGCATTTTCTGAGCTGCTCTGGAGTGAATGAGTTAAACAAGGTTGTTTTCCAGGAGCAAAACTGTAACAATGGCCTAATCTGTTAAGTAAACAACTTAGTGGGTTAAGAGAAAGATAAAAAGAACCTGTGATAAAGAGTCACCCTGGAATAACCCCCTTTTAATTTTTATCCCTGGGATAATAATGTACTCTTTGTCATGGCTTAGATCCAAAGTGGTCTGCCACTGTTTCATGGTCTCTGTAATATAATTAATCAACGTAGGGTGCATCTTATACATCTATAAGCATTCCTTTATCCACAAATGTTGGATACTGTAAAATGCTTTTTTGTAATATATCCATGCTACACTTAGATTCTTCCCCTTTTTACAATTCTCCTTTATGGTTTTATTTAGCAACAAATGATCGTTCATTCCACATGACTCTCTTTTGTTCTATTGCCATAAATGATTTTTTTCTAAATGACTGTAAACTCTGTCTGTATCACCTCTAGTATAAAGTTTATATATCGGTGGAAGGCAAATTATTGGTCTATAATTTTTTGGGTGGCTTGCAGGTTTATTCTTCAGAAGTAGTATTGATGTTTTTGTTGTTAACCAAGCTGGTGTCTGTTCAGGATGTGCATATAAGTAATTATTCCTCAGGATTAAATCTTTGTGTAACGATATTAATGCTTTTAACCAAAATGTAGATACTGCATATGGGTCTAGGGTTTTCCAGTTAGGAGTTATTTTTTATTTTATTTCGATTCCTGTGGACATTACTTCAATCCAGTTCATATCCTCTACATTAGAACGTCTTACTGTTTTTTTTTTTTTAATTTTCTTTCCATTCAGCATCTTCATTAAGCTCCACAGGGTCTTCATAAATATTTCTCCAAAATGTTTCCAAAGTTTCTACAAAGCATTTCTGGGTCTGAAATAAACTGCTTTTTGTACTTTTCCTTTATATTTATCTGCATATCTTTTATGTTTTTTCTGCCTGTGCTGATATTTTTAGTTTATTATTTGCCACAGTACATAATAGATCCTGGTCTGTTTTGATACTGTGCATTGCTTTTTCCACATTCATCTTTCTAAGTATTTTTGATTATCTGTACCCTCTTCTATATTCTTCTGATAGTGACACTTCTGTCTTAATTGCTTTATAGTTTTATCTATTTCATACTTCCATGGTAACCTTTTGGTTCATCCATTCCTTTACTTTACTGCTCTGCATTTTTGTGGTAAAACTTAATCTGTGATCAATTTAGCTGGATAGTAATATATCCTATTTAATTCTGTTATATCCCAAACATTTCTCTTAATAGTTCTAATTACTGTGTTCATCTGTTTCACCACCCATCTAACATTTTGGGTCTTATTTACTTTATGTAATCTATTTCTTTCATTGATCTTAACATGCCTATCCATCTCTATTAAATCAAACAGCTCTTTCCTTAGATCAATTTCCCTCTAGACTGAGAACCCCTTCTTTGCTTTCCATTTCTGCGAGTATTCTGCAGAAAGTTCTAGAACACTGCCTGTGAAATATCCTCATCAGATGCACCCTGCTTCATCTGTTGCTCCTTCATATGGGAACTCAGTGGCCCATCACTCCACTACATTGCCTGTGCCAGAGTTGCCACTGTTTCTAGCTCCTCCCTGCTGTGCTATTTCAGCTGAGCTTTTGTACCAGTCTCCTGCAGAAGACTGCAAAGCATCACCATGGGATAATTCTTCAGATGTCTCCTACTCCACCCGTTTCTCTTTAATCTGTGGACTCACTGTTCCATCATACTGTGGGTATTACCTGTGTTGGATTTTCTATATTAAATCCTTCACTTCACGGATAATATGCAACATAAGTTTCTATTTTTTCAACTTTTCCTTTCTAATCCTCTTTTCTACTTTATCCCTTTGATTTCTTATTTTTTGCATTGTGAAATTTCCCATATCTGTGTGTATTTATCTTCAAATATCTTTGGTGCTGCCTTTTTATTGATTAGTTTTCCTTTCTCCTTTGCATAAATATTGCACTATAACAAATATATTTTTATTTCCCATGTCCACACTTCTTTAGATCCTTCCTGCTCCACTTGCTATGCCTTAATCTGAGGACTTACGGTTCCATTGAGCTGTGTCATTATCTGTGCTGGATTTTCTGCACTAAATCCTTCACTTCACACATAATCCACGACTACAGTTTTTGTTTAACTTCTTTCTTTTTTTTTTTTTTTTTCTTTCTCTGTTGCACATTTCCTCTTTACTTTCTTATTTTTTGTATTGTGAAAATTTTCATATCCAGATGCCTTTGCCTGTATTTTTCTTCAAATATCTTTGGAGCTGCTTTTTTGTATTAACTAGTTTGACTTTCTCCTTTTGCATAAATATTGTACTATCCATATCAGATCTTTCTTTCTTTCCCATCTCCATATTTCTTTTTTATACCTTTCAAAAATCTCAGTTTTTTTGTTTCTTGATATTTCGGCACTTCCACTGTTGCTTCTTTTTTCCAGGTGGCCCAAATGTTTCGTTATCTAAGTAATGTTTTTTCATAGGTAGGTACTAGGCTATCGGCCGTAAGGCCTATACAAGCCCAGCCAAAAAGGTACCCTGGCTTTTGCCACCCAAGAAAATTATTTTCCTGTGCCACTGTTGAGCAGAGCCACAGAAATGATCCCTGGGGTGAATTTCCTATTTCCCATCCAATCATCAAGATTTTTCTTGAAGAGTGCTAATGAGGAGCTTTGTTTGATATAGATAGGTAGTTTATTCCAGAGTATGGGAAGTCTCTGGGACAGGAATCTACCCCCCCCCCCCCGCATGTTCTGTTTATTGTGGTGACAAGGTTTAGGTCCCTAGACCATGTAGCTCGGAGGGATTGGGATTTCTTTAAGTGGAGCATGTCCAACAGCTCTGGGTTTGACATAGCTTTGTATGTTAGGCAGAGATCACCTCTGAGCAGGCGATATGTGACAGAGTAAAGCTGGAGTTTTTTGAGACTGTCTGCGTAGGGCATCTGTTTGAGGCCGGTAATCCTCTTTGTGAGGTATTTCTGAGGCCTTTCCAGTTGTTGTAGATGTCTTGTGAGGTACACACCAAAAGGGGTGTTGTACTGTATAATGGGTCTAATGAGTGATGAGTAGAGGGGAACAATGACCTCTTTTTTTCTGGATGAGAAACCTTTTGTGATTTGGTGTGCCACGTAGAAGGATTTCCTGACTACTGTGTCAATGTGATTATCAAAGGAGAGACTACTGTCCACCTGTGTCCCAAGGTCTCTTATCACACTTTTGGTGTTAAGTATACTACCGCCTATGTTGTAGTTTATGGGTACAGAGGTTTTACCAAACGGGATGACAATGCTCTTTTTGGCATTGAGCTTGAGGCCATGGCTTTGACACCAGGCATCTGTCTCAATGAGGCTCTTTTGTAGGATGTCCACATCGTTAGGAGTTTCGATTATGGCTCTAGTTTGCAGTCATCTGTGAACTTCGTTAGCCAAAGACCTTCTGTGTTAGCCTGTACTTCAGAGAAGAAGATACAGGAGAGGACCCAGGACTGAACCCTGTGGTACTCCACTTGTCACTGATCTGAAGTTGGATTTGGAGTCTGGTACTTTCACAATGTGGGTTCTGTCAGTGAGCCATTTGGCAACCCATCCTGTGACACAGGGATTTACACCTAGTTTAGTGAGTTTATCTATAATTCTAGAGTGGGGGATGGTGTCGAGAGCCTTGGCAAGATCTAGATAGGCTGTGTGAACCACCTTACCCTCGTCTATGGCTTTGGTGACTGCTTCAAAGAAGTCTATTAGGTTTAGGAGACATGATTTGCCTTTTACAAACCCGAACTGGGTGGGGTCCAGAGTTTGGAGATTACCAATGTCTTTGTTTATAAGCTCCATGTTGATACGTTCCATGGCCTTGCAGACCAGGCTCGTCAGGCTAATGGGGCGGTAGCTGCCGGGGTCCGTGGTGGCTCCCCCCTTTGTGGAGTGGGATAACCGTCACTGTGCACCATTCAGTGGGCCCAAAGCCTGAGGTGAGGCTATGATTGAACATGGTACTTAGGTGGGGTGCCAGTTTGTTCTGTAGTTCGTGTAGAACACAGCCTGGGATGTTGTCTGGTCCCATGGATGCTGTGTTCTTGGCTTTGGAGAGTGTGGTTTTACCTGTGCAGCCGTGATTACAGGAACTTTGCATTCTTCCGGTATAGAGATGGGCCCTTTAGGGGGTGAGAGGGGGGTAAAGTTAGCACTGAACCTATCTTCCAGGATGTTGGCAATATCAGTTGGGTCTGTATATTTAGTGCCATTGTGCTGTAACTCGGAGCAGATCTGAGTGTTGCCATTGAGATTCTTGACATAGCTATAGAATGCTTTGTGGTTGTCTTTAGAATCAGTGATGATTTTGTTTTCATAACTAGCTTTGGAGGATTTTATGAGGAATCGCAGCTTCTTACTGAGGCTGACCAGGGAGCTCCTCCACTCATGGGATTTTACTCTCTCATGAATAAACTAGTAACTAGTCTAGTCCAGATACAGATTCTCACTTTTTCATGAATCTGTTGTATTAATGAACTCAAATTTTCATTTGAAGCTTCTGAAGTCTTTCTTGTGGAAGCATTTTTCTTTCTTCTAATTTCTCTCAATCTTTCTGAATATCTTCCATCTGAAAATTGTGTGTTTCATGCATAAGTGGGAGTGGTAAGCACTAGGTAGCCTATCTACCACAAGAGAAGTGGTTTCTGGCCCAGAAATTACAATTTATTGGCCATTTGGACAGTTTTTCCATCTCTTTCAACTTTTTGGTTTAAAAACCCACATTTGCACTTGTTTCCCACCTTTCCTGTAACTAGTCTAGTCCAGATACAGATTTGCTGTATCCAGGACTGTTTGTAAGCTTCTGAGCAGTGCCAAAGTCTGCTCTTCAAATTTTCCCTTAGATCTGCTAGTTCTCGCCTCTCCTGCACTTTTGCTAGCTTATTAATCTAGCACTTTACCAAACTTTTAGTAGCAATTATTGTATAACACAGAAGTGCTACCAGCACTAAATGTTCTACAATGAAACAGCTCCAGTACTTATTGTTAATGCTCACCCCTCCAGGCATGTATAAAGGATAGTTCCCTGTGCTTTCTCCTATTAACCTTGTGAACTTGGGCATCCTGAGGCAATGTAGCAACTGCCTCATGTACACCAACAACCTTCTCCTCTTACCTCCTAACACTCAGACTTGCGAGAGATGCACTTGTACATCCAAACTGGAAGCCATGCACTCTCCAGCCAAGACCGGAATAGCTGGTCAAGAGGAGACGGTCAACACTTGCACCACACCACATGGAACACATAGCCCTCCAGAACACACAGCAGCATTGCCTTCATGTCAAAGCACAAACCACACACTCACCTTTGCAGAAACTCTCAATAAAAATCTACCCAAACAGCAGAGACCTCCAAGGCAGAAATGCACTCGACCACCACAACACAACACTAATCATGAGACAGATAACTCTCCTAAACAGTGTGCCACTCAACCAAAGCCCCTAATGCAAAACAGCATGCCCAACACACTAGTCACAGGTGACTTGATAGTGAGGCACACTGATGTTCCACTCACTAGGTTGAATAAGGAGAAATTAACAGTCAGCTGCCTGTCAGGCGCCAGGATCTGCCACATAACGCATGCACTCAGGTCACTCAACAACAGGTACAAATATTACTCTGTCATTGTACATGTGGGTGTGAATGACCTGAGACGTACCTCCTTGGACTACATGAAAAGAGACATGGAGGAGCTCTCGGATTATGTAGCCCAGGCAGGTATGACCCTACCCCTGAGCAGCAACCTACCATCACCCAGAATGATACCACAGTACAAGCAGAAAATGATTCATTTCAACAACTGGCCACGTTTCTGGTGTCATTCTAAGGGGATCCTATATCTGTCTGCCTGGGATGACATGATTGACAGACCTCAATACTTTGCCAGAGATGGTATGCATCTGTCACCCCTGGGCATCTGGATACTGGCCAAGGCTCTTGCCACTCCTATAGTGCCTTTTTAGGTGGTATTCCAAAGACCAAATCAGCACTGTAACAGCTACAAACAAATGCAATCCGAGGGTCATGCTGCTTAACGCTGGAAGTCTAAATCTCAAAATGCACTCACTCGAAGCACTCATTAAAATGGAGAACATCGACATTTGTGCTGTAACAGCAACCTGGTTCAAGGCAGCAGAAAGCACCCCTCCACTAACAAGCTATAACTCATTCCACACATTTCGGCCCCAGAAATTGGACTGAAGCACCAAAAGCAGTGGTGTTTCCATATTCATAAAGGATGCACACCTTCCAGACTGGTAGCCCAACAAAACGTATCTGAGATACTTCAGGTGCAGCTAACACTGGGTAAGACAGTGATTCAGGTTGTAACCTGCTATAGGTCCCCAACCATGTCCCAAGACTCACACTCCACGTTCCTAAGCACCGTGGAGAATATTAGGGTCCAACCTAACACTCTCATACTTGGCGACTTCAACTACCCCTCCATTAACTGGGAAAACTACTCATGAACCAATACACTTGCCCAACATTTCCTGGAATTCATTAATTCCAGTACCCTGGACCAGCTCATTCTTACCTCCACTAGAGGTAGCAACATCCTTGACCTGGTCATTACTAACATGGGTGACCATTGCTGTACGCCAATAGTCAACTCTTCCCTGGTTAGATCCGAGCACAAACTAATCACCTTAGAAATCCACATCCCTCCCACCCCACCCCACCCTGCAAAGGTAACCACCATGAAAAACTTCTCCAAAGCTAACTTTGGGCTCCTAAAAACAGAGGTGGCTAACTTCACAGCACCCATGCAAATGGAGAATAGTTGCATGACTGCCTAATCATACACCAATGCACTGTACGAACATGTACACAAATGGATTGGACTGGAAAAACTCCCTTATCAGCTTCAAAAAAAGTTGAGATCCCTCATCAAATCCTCTAACGCTAGCTATAAAAACAGAATTGCAGCAGATAGTGAAGACAACCACATGGTCTTCTATAGTTATGCAAAGAATGTCCACGGCAATACCCAGATTTGCTCTGAGCTACTGCACAATGGTACCTCCTATACTGAGCCAACAGATATTGCCAATATACTGGCTGACAGATTCAGTGCCAAGTTCACCACCCCCCCCTCCTCAAAGGACCAATCACAATACCAGCAGATTGCTAGGCACCCAGTATTACTGCTGCACAGGTTAAAACAGCACTGTCTCAAGGCCACAAATACAGCTTCTGTGGGACCTGACAATATCCCTGGCTGTGTTCTACATGAACTACAGAGTGAACCGGCACCTCACCTGTGTGCCCTGTTCAATCACAGCTTCACCTCAGGCTTTGTCTCTACAGAATGTCACACTGGTACAGTCATCCCTCTCCACAAAGGAGGAGCAACTACAGACCCTGGGAACTATCGCCCCATTAGCCTGACGAGTCTGATATGCAAAGTTAAGGAACGCATCATCATGGATCTAATAAACAAGGATAGAGGGTATCTCCAAACTCTGGATCCCACACAGTTTGGTTTTGTGAAGGGTAGATCATGCCTGCTCAACTTGGTCGATTTCTTTGAGTCAGGTCACCAGAGCTGTGGATAAAGGCAAGGTGGTTCATATAGCCTACCTTGATCTGGCCAAGGCCTTTGATACCATTCGCCACTCAGGAATCATAGAAAAACTCAATAAGCTAGGCATCAACCCCTATATCACTAGGTGGGGTTCACAGATAGAACCCAAAGTGTGAAAGTAGCTGATTCCAAGTCAGACTGCCGAGTGGAGTCTCACAGGGTTCTGTCCTGGTTCCTCTCCTGTTTGGTATCTACTTCTCTGAAGTCCAAGCCAACACGAAGGGACTCTAGCTGACAAAGTTTGCAGATGATTGCAAGTTGGGAGCTAATATTAACTCCCCAAGTGATGTTGACATCCTACAGAAAGGCCTGAATGAGACCAATGACTGATGTCAGAACCATGGCCTTAAGCTCAAAGCCAAAAAAATGTCATCCCCTTTGGGAAAAACCTGGTTCCCATGAATTACCACATCGATGTTAGTCCACTGAACACAGAAGGCATTACAAGAGATCTAGAAACACAGGTTGATGGCAACCTCTCTTTTGACCACCACATTGCCACTGTGGTCAGAAAGTCCTTCTAGGTGGCACATCTCATTACTAAGGGTTTTGCATCCAGGAAGAAAGAGGTCATTGTCTCCCTCTTCCCTTCCCTCATTAGGTCCATCATTGAGTACAATGCCTCATTTGGCATGTACCTCACTAGACACCTGCAACAACTGGAGGGGCCGCAAAAGTACTTCACAAAGAGGATCCTAGGCCTTAAACACTTATCCTATATGGACAGACTAAAAAAACTCCAACTATTCTCCTCTGTCTCATATCACCTACTTAGAGGCGATCTCTGCTTGACTTACAAAGCCACGTCTGACCCAGCTCTGTTAGAAATGCTACATCTAAAGAAATCCCAATCCCTCCGCACCACACGATCCAGAGACCTCAACCTCATTACCACAATTAACAGAACATGCTGGGGGGGACAGGTTCATAACCCAGAGACTGCCCATGCTATGGAATAGACTTCCCATACATGTCAAGCACGGCACCTCACTGGCCCTCTTCAAGAGAAATCTGTGGATGGGAAACAGAAAATTCACCCCGGGGATCACTCCAGCGGCTCTACTTGACAGAGGCACTGGGACCTAAGGTCAGGTGGCACGATGCCAGGGTAATCCTATGGGCTAGGCTTGTAAAGGCTCCAGGACTATTAGCCTAGTACAGCCCCATGAACATATAATAGTAACAATACATACACTCATTGTCTGTACTTCACTCTGTCATCTTTATAGCTCTCTTTTTCCCCTGTAAGTTTTTATGATTTTTGTGGACTACTATTTCCTTCTACAATGGGGTGGGGTGGGGGCATTATCCTGCTGAGTCTGGCCTAGCCCTGTTCCAGGAATGTTTCCATCTTGAGGATTGTACACTGCCATTTTTTCTAGTTTTGGCATCAGTGTGTACACCAGGATTGGACACTTTTTATTCCTGGGACCTGTGTAACCAGTTGTCTTTTTTTATTTTTTGGCCTCCTTTTCTCCATAATTTCTGCTGTACAAAAATACAGCCTATCAGTGTCAGCTTGGAGAGATTTTGTGAAAACTTTGTCCACCATATGAAGACACTCACTAAGACTTGAGGATAAATTCAGTCCCAGCAATATTACTCTTCTTTTCTTGCTGACTGCATCATGTCTCCATTCAGACCCTTTCTCAATGTGGATATGCTGATTACCCTGTAATCACAATCCCATTTCAAAATGACTCCTGAAGTGTATTCAAACCAGTTGGGACAAAATTTTAAGCAGTTTAAAGGAAACATGCTGAGGGAGGCAGTCAAAATGATGCAAGTAAGTGCTTAAGAGAGAGACTACAACAAAGAATGACTCTGCCAAAGAAGGGTCTGTTCCCAAAATGCAGATCTAAGCTATACATATAGAGCACTTAGTAAATGTACACAACAACAGTAACATGGTCTTAAGAGAACTCTGTCCTGTAGTCATGTTCCTTTAAAAGACAAATTCAACAGTCACTCTTACTGTAGAGAGGGTAACAATCCTCTTGGCAATTGAAAATGATACACTTGGCAATCATATTAATTTATTTGGCTACTGGCTTTCCTTCTGGACCTTACCAAAACAAATAAGAGTACAGTCTGTGGTGTACTCATCAAAGGAGTAGATTCTTGAGAGTCAGAAAGACCTTTGTAGAAGGAAAATGAACAGGCTTGTACTTCCCTATGTCAGTCCAAAAACCAAATTTACCAAAACCATACTGTCTCAACTGCAAATGGAGTCCGTCTTGCACCGGTGAATCTGGAATATAGTCTGATATGTACTGATACATAAAAAGTTGATGCTAACACACAGCATCTTTAGTTCTTCAAGGGAAAAAAGTTACTGTAATAACAAAAAATGAAAAATTCAAGCACTGGAATACTGAAGCACACCTATAACTATTTACAAGTTATACAAAGTAAGTCAGAAAAGGGAAACAACAAAGGAGGATGGTTGAATGCCACAAGATACTTACACTCTCTCCAGATTACGGTAAATACTTCAAAAAGATGTACGGTCTTTACTCAAAAAGTTTTGAAGCAGTAAATGAAAGGGGCAGAATTCTAATCAGTACTGTGCTTGACTAAGCTAGTGGACAGTCGGCAAAAACACTCCTGCCAGACTGCATTACCAAGGCCAGCCTAGCCTTAAATGATGCAATACTTTATATATTTGTGACAAAAGTCCAAGACACAACTTAACATATACCTCAGATATTTAATAATGCTTAAACCGTAAGCTCTAACTTCACAAAGAAAAATCAGTAAATCTAGGATAAGCAAGGCTAAGTCTGAAGACAAAAATCATAGCTCTATTTAAAAATCACAGCAAGTGAAGAATATGGCTGTATTGCATGATGCTGTGTGCAGCATAAGAGGGTGTGCCCAAACCCTGTACTCCCCAGTCCAACCTATTCCATGTATAGTGTGCAACTACACCTAAAAGACACATTTTAAGACTACAAAAGTACATGCTTCTCCTCTACATAGTTCTGTCCAGTAAGAAGACGATGACTAGAAAGTAATTAGTACACACTGTACAAGGTCTTCTCAAAGCTCATCTGATATGACGCCAACATACCTGTTATATCTGACTTCAAAGGCCCTGTGCAGTTGCTAACAGTTGAGAAGAATCCCAAGCACTAAAAGTTGAAAGTCTCTGGGAGGCAAGAGCCAGTAGAAGGCTTCTAGCATGGTCTCAGAAGTCCAATTCCAGAATCACTAAGGTGCCAAATCAGGCATGACCCCTTGAATTATAAGCCATGCAATAATGCTTTTTAAAGGTGTGAACTGACAAGCACACAACTGCAACACAAATGTCCATAAAAAGACATTGCTGAAACAGATAACTGAAGCAGTCACGCCCCCAATGGAATGCCTTTCAGTACTATTACTCAAAGGATGGTTAGACGCTTTATAGCAAATACAGAATACAGTTAGCAATTCATTTGTACAGGATTTGCCTAGCCTAAACCTCAGCCCCGGTCCTCCTTACCAGAAGGAAGGCAAAAAGCACCTGAATTGCCTTCAGCGCAGAACACCTGAGATGACAGTGCATGTCGAGCATATAAGAGTGTCTTTTTTCTCAGGGAAGCAAACAAACTGGTTTAAGGACAATTCTGAGACCACTTCTAGAAGCAAATGTGAATAAGCACTAAGGGATGTCCAGTTCTTGTGAAGGAAAAATAGTGTTCTCTACAAATGAGGGCCTGTAGCTGTAATACCATACTACTACTAGGAGTAAAAGCCACAAAGGACAGCACCTTACAAAGAATAAACTTTATTTTCTCCCACAGATTTGGTCTGAATGGGGAATGGGCAAGTCTTATCAGTCAAGAAGTTCTAGTTCCAAATTCTTCAAGACAGGCAAGTATGTAGAATCATTTTTAGGAAGTATTTGACAAGGCACTGCTAGCACCTAGACGTGCCTTCCACAATGCTGTGAAGTTTTCAAGTAGGTAGAAATATGCATCTTAAATTAATCATGGAGTAGATAAGATCCAAACCAAACAGGAAGACTAGCTAGTTGAGGCAGTATATGATATTTCTCTGCTTAAATGGAGAACCACATCAAAGTAGTGAAGTAAGACATGACTGATTTGTTTCATTATATGCCATGCCATGACCTAACTGTATGACTAGAGCAGGAGGGAGCCTGGTCTTAACTCACTCAGCCAGAAGGGTGAAAAACACTCAAATTAGCTCAAGTATATTTATGTGTATCCCCTTTCCCTGCACCAAAAAGGAACCCAGATGGACTCCCCAGTCCACCAAGTAAAGCTTAAAACTAGCTTGAGCATGTTTGTGTGTCCTCTGCCCCTTTCATGGGTCTCCCTTTCCTCTGTAACAGGAAGGAACCCAGATGGACTCCCCCCCCCCCCCCAATCCACCAAGTAAACCATGTAACCAGGAACGGCAAAAGATTCAGCCTCAGGAATGGTAATCCCACAATGAGACAGGGGAGCACTATCCACCACTACAGAGTCTGTGATAGGCGTCTTGTCAGAAAAAGGTCTATGAAAACATTACGACTCTGCAGCTACTGACATTTCACTGATCAGCCACCTTAAAATGGGGGTGTTTTACTGAATAGGAGAGTAAAGAAGGTGGCAACCTTGAAGTTCTGAAGTGTCCTTGTTTTCTCATGTCTCTACAGTGTCACACAATATGCAATAGCCATGACTTACTGGGTCTTCAGTGGGTATGGGAATGACTGGTTGTCTAAAACCATGCTGAGGATGTTCAAGTCCTAGGTTATGGTCCTCCTAACTAGGGAAATCTTGGAAAACCATTCCCTTAGTTGTGCTCCTATGGGTAGTCAGGACTATTGTGGCTGCACTTATGGAGTTTTTCTTCTGGGAGATTTTGCCAACAGAGCTGCAGAACTTCTCAATGTATGGGTGCTCTTCCTATCCTGCAAACAAGTTTCTTCTTTTTGGAGAAATGGGCTTGCTTAGAAGATTATGAGGGAGATATATGCCACAAATACCACCAAAGAAGACCATGGTCACCATCAGTTTCCTTTTTCTGCAAGTCTTTCATAAGGCCTTCAGAAGTACACCCAAACAGAACTTCACCCTGGAAAATGGCAAACAGAATGCTCTGCCTCAACCATCTATCACAAAACGTGCCTAAGCATGCTTCTTAGCCACAGAGTTTCATCACAGACAAAATGATAGTAAGCCATGCAAAAACCCTTGGGGAAGCCACAGTAAGGATCTATTTCAGAGATGTCTTTACCCAAGAAAGAGATTGTTACCAGCGTTTCCAAATCCTTTCCCACAAGGAATTACTGGAATGGGGACATCTGAAACATATAGTTTAAGGGCTTAAGGCCTCAAAAATGGCAGAGATGAACAGTTTGAATGGATGGTTTCCTGACAATCAGCTCAGAGAACCCCACTTACAAGCCTAGCAGGATAAGGGCAGCTACATCAGGAGGCAAATCAGGTAATGGAGTCAGCTGCCTCCAAGCCGTGGATGATGTTCTTTGCAAGAACTGGGAATGTTTCTGGTGTTGTTAGAGACCATGTCTTTCGCAGTCATTTGGGATTAACAAGAATGAACTGTTTTTTTTTTTTTTTAACTTGACCTTGTGATGAGGTGTGAGATGAAAAGGAATGGCTGGAAGTGGTACAGGAAGCTGCTGTGCTAAAATAGAGGGTCTTAAATGAAAGACAAGCACTGGTAGAGTTTTTAATAGAATCTAGAACATAAGCTACCATTTAAAAAGGAGTAATTAGTAGAGCATAAAAATATTGCATAACTACAAGAATCAATCAGAGAAGTTAGACAGGTTTTGGAAGAGAGATTGGATAAGCAATTCATAAAGAACCAATGGGAAAATATATGCGCGTCTCCCAAATACGCAACTAGAAGGTTCTGGATTTTTGCCTGGAAATGTTTACATAGATATTTTTATACCCCCAAGTAGACTCCAGAGAATTTTTCCTCAGGCAGACAGCAAGTGATGGAGGTATAAAGGGGAAGAAAAAGGTAATTGGGAACATATTTTCTGGGAATGCTGTGAGTTGGTGGACTTTAAGGATTCCCTGCGGAATGCACCATCAGAGATGCTGGGTGGGCAGATTTGTCTGTCGAGGACGATTTTTCTGAGCTATGCCACAAAATCAGAATTGCCTAGACATGGTAAGGCCTTGCTGTGTCTAATAATGGTGGCTGCCAACAAGGAAATTACTAGAAAATGGAAATCAAATTGTAAACCAACTATACTGGAAGTAGTGACTATAGCAGCAGAGATAAAACAACTGGAAATTAGATTTTTAGAAAAGGGTAGGAGCAAACAACATAGGAAAAAAAATGGGAATTGTGGGAACAATACATACAAGGGAGGAATGAGGTCTAAAAGGCAGAGGGACTTAAATGAGCTATATAACGTTTGAGTGAAAAAGACTGGGTAGATTATACGTGATGTATAATGTTTGCATCTGGGAATGTGTCAGTATGGTTTGTGATGTAATATGCTTACAACTAGGGTTGTGTTGGTGTGGTTTGTTTTCATTTACATAAATGCATGATTGCCTATGCAGTAAGTGATGGTTTGCTAAAGATGTTTCTTGTTTAAAAAAAAAAGTCAGAACATGAATAATTTATGTAATATTGCTTATGTTATACGACATATAACAATATATATGAAGTATAATGTTTATGTTAATATAGTTTGATTACTTTTATATGAATTAAATTTGCCTATGTCACAAGTGATTCAATAAAGGTTTTTGAAAAAAACAAACAACAAAAACAAAAGGAAGCTGCTGTGCTACAGGGGGGAGAGAGAGAATAAGTTTACCAATACTCCCTTGCCCTGCTGCACTTAGCAGAACAGGTGAAGGGCTGCATGGTGAAGGGCTGCATTCTCGCAGGTGGCAAAGAGGTTGATTTCTGAACTGCTTCATTTTTGTAAAGCCCTTACCAGACATAGTCAGTGAAGCAGAAATTCCAAAAAAGGGACTGAGGACATGACTCTGAGAATCTACTAGCTTGTTCTTGCCTCCATGAACATGAATTGTTGAGAGAAGGAGAGCCCTGTCTACAGCTCATTACCATATGAGCAATGCTTCCCTGCACAAGGGCGGTTGATTATGTTGCCCCTTGCTTGTTTCAATAACAAATGATCTACTAGCTGTCTGAACATATGACCCTGGAAACAACTGTTTCTGCAAGGCCTTTTAGTCTAGAAGCAATGCCTTGAGCTTCCTCTGTTTGATGTGACCCCCCCCCCCTCCAGAACTGACTACACACCATGTGCACTGTTGGAGTCTAGATTTACTTTCTTAGCTATATGTGAAGCATCCACCATCAAGATCTGTGACAGACTTGGCTGCAGAAAGAGAAGTCCTGACAGCTGGCTGGTGAAGACTGTCCACCACTCCAGAGCCCGACAACCAAGGTTTGATGCTAATAGTAGACCTATGAACACATGGTGGCTCTGACATCACTGACACCTCGCAATACCAACAACCTGCACTCTCATTCAGGTGTGCAAAAGGCACCATGAAGATGTTGGCCACCAAAGCCCAGAAGGCACAACAGGGTGTAAAACCTGAACCATGCAATGCACTATTATGCAGGAGGCCAAGACTATGCCTTCAATTGCCTTATCTATGGGCAGAAACAACCAGCATTGGAAGGAATCAATTTCTATCCTGGTTAAAGGCTTCTTCAGAGCCGGGGAGAGATCACTTCTTTCAATTTACAATACACCCTAGAGAGTGCCATCCATCACAGTACCCCCAGAACAGTTGCCACCAAATAGTCCCTGGACAGGGTAATCTGAAGCCAGTAGTCTTCCAGTAATGGGAACACCAAAAGAGTTCTTCCCTGCAAGTGTTTGGCCATCATGGCCAACACCCTGACACAAAGAAAAACCAAACAGCAAAAAACAATATACTTGAAGTAGTACTTTCTTAGTGCAAATAAGAGGAGAGTTCAGGCTCCTCAGATGTGAGACATTTCCCTGAGGTGCACTTGGCTGGGGACACATGGCTGAAGTCACATTTAGCTGCAGAGACCTATGGTTGCTGCATATTCCCTGTGGGTACAGAGAAGCATGCTGCATCATACCCACAACTTAAATAAACAGGTGCATGTGACAGGGGAAGTAATGTGCGTTGTGCTTGGTGTACAGAACCTACTTATGTAAGTACAACATGCAGAAGTGCGCTACTGCATGGAGGAAATTCTGCATGCTACTGTAATTACACTTATACTAGTATGTTTTTTAAATAACATTTCCTAGTCACTGTGAAGGGAGTAATGATCCACACACATATACACAAGTAGTAAAGTCATTTCCCATAGTGCACTGCATTTTTACTGCCATTAACATGGCCACTGGACAACCTACTGCAGATGCCTGCCATACCTCCTGCTGTCTCATGGTGCCTTGCAGCCATGGACATTATTTTGCTCTTGTGTGTTTCGTTACTGAAGTTGTGGGCACGGTGCTGCATGCTTCTCTTTGCCCATAGGAAATCTGCATCAGCCATACGTTTCTGCAGATGCATGTCACTTTAGCCATGAGTCCCAACTAACTGTAATGCAGGAAAATGCCTCACTGCCGAGCAGCCTCAACCCAGAGGAGAGGAGCATCTCTTGTCTGTTACAATGGCATCCTTAATAAAAGGCTACCATGGAAGGATGACCCAAGCAATGATCAAAGAAATTTCAGGCTTGTTCTCCAGATATTCCATTAAGCATTTCTGGAGGAAGGAGCAGGGGCAAGGGCAAGATGCAGTCCAGACTGTCACTCTTCAACATGAAGAAATCTCAGAGCAGGGGTTATTCCTGAGGACAAATTGATGGGGTGGCATCAATATCCTTGTCCATCTCCAGCCTCATTATCTCTGTAGTGAAAGACAAAGGCGCCAAGATCCTTTATCTCCTAAAAGGACTCTGGAAGTGAGGAAGAACTAGCTGCAACACTGCTTGTGGCTATGACCTTACTGAAGGATGAGTGTGTGATGGAATGGTGCTGGGGGATTGAAAGTTGCTGCTAGATCTTGTGCTAACCAAACGCAAAACTGCATGGGAAGAGGCCTGGGCTTCAGACCTAATGCCCTAATGGTTTAATTCCTCACATATGCCTAAAGCTTTCCCAGATATCAAACAGTTACTTGGCATCTATACCTTGAGGCATGATATCCAGCATAGGATAACAAAGACGTCAGTCAAGACCTGCTAGCCTTCAAGGGCCTAAAAGCTACACCCAAAAGAAGAGCCCCTGGTTCTGAGTATCCCCAATCTGTGCAGATGATGACTCCAGGAACAAATTCTTTGGGTCAGGCTGGTGAACCAAAGATTCAACTGATCCTTCACAGAACGTGCAGTGAACAAATTTCAGGGTGCACCCCCACAAGGGTGGATGCCAAGAGTTTGCCTTACATGACTAAGATTATTGGTGAAGGCAAAGGACTAGTCAAGAGTGACGCCATCAAGGAAAGAGTTCAGGGGTTGGATGAATTCCAGTCTTAACTGAGGGAGGTTCAGGCCTAGACCTGGTCATTGGCTGCTTGTTCTTGAGATGATGCAGTGACATTAGACTATGACTGTAAGGAAAACCCTCCTGCCACTCTTCAACTGAAGAGCTCTTCAACACCACCATCTCTGAGAAGTTGGCAAGCAGCTTTTACCACCTTTGGTGTCTAGTAGGCAGATTGAGTGTTTGGAACTTGTGGCAGTTCTCAGCACTGTGCTCTTCCCTTAAGCCGTACAGGCAATGTTATTGCTGGTTTTGGCAGGTAATTCGATAAACTCAAGGACATTTATGATGCTTAGGCATGCAAATGCAAGACTCCAATGACAGCAGTGATCAAGTTCCAGACTGTGAATGGCACAAACTGATAGACGCAGGAGTATGTAAACTTATGTATCTAGTGCACTACATCACTACATGCCTCAGCTAGCTGTGTGGGTTTCCATGAATATGGGACTTGGTGTGAAGAAAATGCTAGATACAGACAGGTTAAGACGTATTACCTGATCAAGGACCCATCAAGATAGATTATCACAGATATGTAGATGACTCCATACTTCAGCTAGTCTAAAGAGATGCAAAACAGAAGTGATAAGTGAAAAAATAATGGAGTAATAAGGGAGAAGTACAAAGAGATAGGAGTATAAAGTACTAAAAAGGATTCACTAAGAGATAATCAGTTTGGGGGGGTGGAGAGGTAGCTATTAAAAAGAAAAGGAAACGGAAACACACAACTCAAGCTAAGTAAAAAGTATATTCATAATGGTGTAGAAAGAAAAACCTCCAAAATGACACAATAGAACAGGAGATGGATAGACACAGCTGAAAAAGGACACACGGGCAATTATTTATTAAAAAAAAAAAAAAAAAAAAAAAAAAAAAATTAGTGGAAGAATCTGGATGGATAAGAGAAATAAACATACAAGTTTTATTAAGAAATATAAAGCACAAAAATAATGAAGACGGAACAAAAGTAAAAGTTCAGTAACACCCTAAAGCATCAGTAATGTAAGTTAGTGTATGAATTCAGTTTCAAGGAGCCAGATTAACGGGGGTACCATACAGGGCATTATTACTCAGCTACAAAACACAGTAACTATTTTAAAGCACTCAGAATAACTAAAAAAAATAACATACTTATTTAAGAAACTGATGAACAAAATACAAGATGTGAGCTACAAAAAAGTTGCACACAGCACAGAAACAAATCTTTTCATCTGTTACTGTAGAAAAGTGATCAAAGCTTCAGTTCCTATAATTGAACAAATCTAGGTTTGAGGTGAGAAGTCTTTTCCCTCACTGAACACCCTTATCCCACTCTTGACACAGACAGGGCAATGAGGCAGCAGACAAAGCTTATTTACTTAGAGTTTAAGCATAATAGTGGACTGATCTAAAACAAATGCTAGCTAATCCACAGGCAAGTATGCAATACACATGAAAATAATATATGATCAAATCAGTTGTACAAATGTAAGTGATCATCAGCCCCTTTTCAAATTTTCTACATGGGTTCAGGGTATCATGTTAACTGTCACCATCTCTCTCGATACAATGCCACACTCCTGGCTTCTTTGACACTCATGCCCGACTGTTACAGATTTTCTTTTACACAATCCATCCACCTCTTTAGTGGACATCCTCGTCTCCTCTTACCTTCTACCGGTCTATCCCAGATCTTCTTCACCAGTTTGTTTTCTTCTTTTCTGCACATGTCCAAACCACTACAATCAGTTCTCTTTGATCTATTCTGCAAATGGAGCTACTTTGGCTTCTGCTCTTAAGTCTTCATTTCTGCGTCTGTTCCACAGTGTGCATCCTACCACCCTTCTCAAGCACTTCATGTCCATCACCTCTAGCTTTCTCATCTGCTCTGCCTTTACTGCCAGGTTTCTGTACCATACTGGTCGCACCACTGTCTTGTACACCTTACTTTTCAGCTTCTTTGGCATTCATCTGTCGTAGACTATGCCTGAGACTCTACTGCCAGTGGGCTGCAGCCCCTTGATTCTAGCTTTGACATCTTCACTCAGACTTCCCTTCCCTCTCAACCACCCCTCCCAGATACTTGGAGCTATTTACCTGTTCCACTATCTTCCCTTGTATCTCAATTCTCAGCTTCTTCTGATTTCCTCAATTTGCTGCCATTACCACTGTCTTATATGTGCTTAGTTTCAACCCATGTGTCTTCAGTTTTGCATTCCATTCCTCTATCCTTTGCTGAAGTTCAGCAAAGATCAGTGAGTGCCTATAATGCCACACTGTCTGCATACAGCAACTTTGCTGACAAATCTCCTCAGTCCTGTTTGCTAATGTAGTCCATCACCAGTATGAACAGCAATGGGCTCAGTGCTGAACCCTGGTGCCCACCCACTCCCACTGGGAACCCCTCTGTGAGACGAACACTATTTGTACTTGAGGCACTGGGTCCATGCACATAGCCTGCACTAATTCTAACAATGTTTCTGAGACTTCGAAACATCACATTACTGCCCAAATCAGCTTTCTTGGGACCTTGTCATATGCTTTCTCCAAGTCTAGGAATGCCCAGTTGGTTTCATTGCAAACATGGGATCAGTTGTGCTACATCCTGATGTGAATACAAACTGCTCATCTGCCATTCTGATCTGTGTATCTGTTTATCATCACCCTGTCCAGAACTTTCATGCAATGTGACAGGAGTTCGATGTCTCTGTACTGCTCACATTTGTGGATGTCTCCTTTGTTCTTGTACACAGTGGGATGAATATGCTTATTCTCTAGTCACTGGGGATACACCTTTCTCTCCACACTGCTATGAATATCCTCAGGAGCCATTGCTCCCCTATTTCACCCAGCATCTTTATCATATCCACTGTGACCTCATCTGAGCCTGCTGCTTTTCCTGACTTCATTTTCCTTAGTGCTATTCTTACTTCTTCTAGGGTGGGTTCCCTCTTCCTCTCTCATCGTAGGCAGTTTCTGGGGCAGTACAGCTTCTGTGGGGTTTTCTTCATTCAGAAGCTGCTGGACATAGTCCTTCCATCTGCCTCTGATGTCCTGTGTACTGGTAAGCAGGTTGTTGCTGGCATCCCTTATAAAGGGTGTCTGACTATCTTCTTTATCCTTCTGTCTTTGCCTTGCTACCTGATATCGTTTCTTTGTACCATCTACAGAGTCACTTTCCGGAGTGCCTACGATGCCCTCTTATTTGCTATTGTAGCTCCTTTTTTAGCTTCTTTGTTAGCCAACCAGTATACCTTCCTAGCCTGGTCTGTCTTTTCTGTCTCCCACTTTTTCCTGCACTCCTCCTTTCTTTTGATGCAGATATACCTACCATATTTTATAGATGTGAAAAACTCACAGCCAAATCAGTTGTTTAAATGCATATACGCTAAAACGTGATTGGTGATATCAGTGATGTTAACCAAAGGAACATGGAGTTTTTATGTCTGCCTGTCTATTTATCTACCACAGAAAGTCCTCAATAAAAGAATAGAGGGAAAAAATAACATATCCTATGTAGACTCCTCAAACCCTATCTTTGTAATTTCTCTCTTACAGGCTGTTGAGGAAAAATCTATGCTTGGCATACAAGGTATCGTTAGACCTCCTCTGATGGACCTTGTGCAAATCTGAAAAACAAACATCCCCAGACTTACTTGTGCTAAAGACTTAAACCTTGACTGCGATATAAATAGGAGAGACAGGTATGTGTCCAGACACTATCCCTTCTCTGAAACAGGATCCCCATTCATGTGAAGCAGAATTCCTAACCAACCCAGTTAAATTGTAACTTCGCAGCTGGAACGGAAACCAGAAATTCACCCCTGGTTTGGCACCTATGTACTTAATGGACATATGAAGCTTATAAATGGTTCATCTCCTAGGCCCCTGTTTGTAAGTGTTTCATCCTACATGCACTACCAAGGGTACCAGAAATCACTGTTACCCAACCTGAACTGTAAACTGCGTGAGGAACAGGGCTAACAAAATTTAAGATGAACAGGATAACTTTACAGCTTAAGACCTATGGTGATCCTGACAGTTATCTACAAGATGTCTTAGAAAAGCCAGTCCTTCTGTCAGATAAAGTTGCCAGTAATTGGTCTTAAAAGTTCTATTTGATGGATTAACATTCTTCTCAAAAGAATATTTTGTAATACAAATTTTTTTCATAGATTCATAGGTGTGTACTAGGCGAATGGTCCTGGAGCCTTTACAAGCCTAACCCATAGGATTACCCTGACATCGTGCCACCTGACCTTAGTTTCCAGTGCCTCTGTCGAGTAGAGCCACTGCAGTGATCCCCGGGGTGAATTTTCTATTTCCCATCCACTCAAGATTTCTCTTGAACAGGGCCAGTGAGGTGCTCTGTTTGACATGTATGGGAAGTCTATTCCATAGCACAGGCAGTCTCTGGGTTATGAACCTGTCCTTCCAGCACGTTCTGTTGATTGTGGTAATATGGTTGAGGTCTCTGGAGCGTGTGGTGTGGAGGAATTGGGATTTCTTTAGCTGTAGCGTTTCTAACAGAGCTGGGTCAGACATGGCTTTGTAAGTCAAGCAGAGATTGCATTTAAGTAGGTGATATGAGACAGAGAATAGTTGGGAGTTTTTTCAGTCTGTCCATATAGGACAAGTGTTTAAGGCCTAGGATCCTCTTTGTGAGGTACTTTTGTGCCCTCTCCAGTTGTTGCAGGTGTCTAGTGAGGTACATGCCAAATGAGGCATTGAACTCGATGACTGGCCTAATGAGGGAAGAGTAGAGACAATGACCTCTTTTTTTCCTGGATTCAAAACCCTTAGTAATGAGATGTGCCACACAGAAGGACTTTCTGACCACAGTGGCAGTCTGGTGGTCAAAAGAGAGGTTGATGTCAACCTGTGTTCCCAGATTTCTTACAATGCCTTCTGTGTTCAGTGGACTACCATCAATGTGGTAGTTCATGGGAAATGGGTTTTTGCCAAAGGGGATGATGACATTTTTTGGCATTGAGCTTAAGGCCATGGTTCTGGCACCCGTCGTTGGTCTCAGTGAGGCCTTTCTGTAGGATGTCAACATCACTTGGGGAGTTAATAATGGCTCCCAACTTGCAATCATCTGCAAACTTTGTCAGCCAGAGTCCTTTCTTGTTGGACTGGACTTTTGAGAAGTAGATACCAAACAGGAGAGGACCCAGGGCCGATCCCCATGGGACTCCACTCATGACTGATCAGCAGTCTGACTTGGAGTCAGCTACTTTCACACTGTGGGTTCTATCTGTGAGCCAGTTTGCAACCTACCAAGTGATATAGGGTTGATGCCTAGCTTAATGAGTTTTTCTATGATTCCTGAGATGGGAATGGTAGGCTGTATGAATTACCTTGCCTTCATCCACAGCTCTAGTGACCGACTCAAAGAAGTCGACCAAGTTGAGCAGGCATGATCTACCCTTTACAAAACCAAACTTTGTGGGATCCAGAGTTTGGAGATTTCCTATATCCTTGTTTATTAGGTCCATGATGATGCATTCCATAGTTTTGCATATCAGAGTTGTCAGGCTAATGGGGCGATAGTTTCCAGGGTTTGTAGTTGCTCCTCCTTTGTGGAGAGAGATGACTATAGCAGTGCACCATTTGGTAGGGACAAAACATGAGGTGAGGCTGTGACTGAACAGGACACACTGGTGAGGTGCCAGTTCACTCCATAATTCATGTAGAACACAGACAGGGATATTGTTAGGTCCCATAGAAACTGTATTCTTGGCCTTGGATAGTGCTGTTTTAACCGGTGCAGCAGTAATACTGGGTGCCTGGCAATCTACTGATATTGTGATCGGTCCTTTCGTGGGGAGAGAGGGGTAAAGTTGGCATTGAATCTGTTGGCCGGTACATTGGCAATATCTGTTGGCTTGGTATAGGAGGTACCATTGTGCAACAGCTCAGAGCAAATCTGGGTATTGCCATGGAGGCTCTTTACTTAACTATAGAAGGCATTGAGGTTGTCTTTACTATCTGCTGCAATTCTGTTTTCATAGCTAGCTTTAGAGGATTTGATGGGGGATCTCAACTTTTTGTTGAGGCTGATAAGGGAGTTTTTCCAGTCTTGGGACTTCACCTTATTACGCATCAGTTTCCTCCTCCTGTTGTAGAGTTTGTTTATGGCAGGGGACCACCAGATTGGCTTCCTTTTTTTTTTGGAGGACAGCATCATAGTTCTATTGGGTATGGCGTGATCCATGCATTTGTGTACGTTTGTACAGTGCGTTGGTGTATGATTCGGCAGTCATGCAACTATTCTCCATTTGCATGGGTGCCGTGAAGTTAGTCACCTCTGTTCTTAGGAGCCCAAAGTTAGCTTTGGAGAAGTTTTTCATGGTGGTTACCTCTGTGGGGTGGGGATTGAGGTGGGAGGGGTGTGGATTTTCCAAGGTGATTAGTCTGTGGTCTAACCAATGTTATATAATAAGGTTATCATGAGGGGTAGGGATCAGTATACAAGTGGCTAGGAGTAATGTGGTTAGTAGATTATTATTCACCAGTTGAATGTCTAACTGGCCGGTGTGGATTACTATTCTTAAACTGAGTAACATTAATTAACAAATGTGATGGACAGTTTCCTAGCCTTCTCACTGCACTACTTCTGCCCTTACAAATTTGTCATATAGTACAGATAAATTATTAAAATAAATTAAAGAATAACAAATTTGCTTTTGATGGGGTAAAATTATATCAGATCCACTGAATTAAGTATAAAAAAAATATATATATATTTTTTAGTATAACTTATCAAATCTATTACCTGCTTTTAAGGGGGATTCTTACTTTCCTACAAGGTTTATGCAATATTTTTAGTGAAAAAAAAATTAATATTGAGAAACACACTCTCTAGAAGAAAACTCTGTGGCTTTACCTCTCCCTATGTTTTCAAAGTCTAATGTTTGGTATGGGTAAGATGTCTGTACACATGCAAATTTGTTTGGAAGTGGAAATCTTAATATAGTCCTGTAATAGGATGAAGGCAAGTACCACATAGGACTTGTATATAAAAAAAAAACTGGATTATGTGGGGAGTCAGTGGTCTGAGGACTGACTTTGTAACATTTCAGTGGTATGTCCCCACACTTCTGCAAGGGGTGTTCCCTCCAGGGATCCCTGCCCCACCCCTCAAAGCATGAACAGTGAACTTATCAATCTTCTCCAGGACAGCAGCAATATGCAGTGTGCTCCCATGTGCACACAACCTCTCCTTTTCCCCCCTGGAAGAGGTGAGCAGGTCATGTCCCTTCACTCTGCCCCTTTCCTCCCTGACTCCTTCAGTGTTGGCGATGCTGGCTGCAACCAGCTGACCTGGGTCATCATCATGATTTCTTTTCCACTGCACCAGAGAACCAGTCTAAGTTAAAGTTAATAAAACGCTGTAATCTTGGGCCTGCCTGGGAATGTAAACATGTACTGATCATACTATGCAGAATTAAAAGATAATAATTTTCCCTCTTTTTATAAAAGTAAGTACCCAGACTAATGTACCTAATTTAAGCTACAGACAAGGGCCTTTAAACAGATTTGGAAGGAAATTGAAATTTATGAAAAATGGTAGCTCTTTCTTGCATTTGGAAGGTCAATGTTTCTTTCTCCATTAGAACCTGCTCTGTGCATAGGAATGGCAGTCTGCTGGATCAGGTAAATTAATTATGAGTGGTCTAAAAAGTGTTCTAATTAAAATGTACAAGGTACACTGTAATTAACTTCTAATGGAATATTACTAGCAATTCAGTGAAATAGCTGGCCAGATAGCACAGTAAGTGAATTACACATACCCACTCATTTACACTGCTAAACTGCAAACAGCTAATGCTGGAATGTGGGTTGGTATAATGGTTAAGGTGTTAACTTCACAGACACAAGGTACATGGCTTGATTCACACCTTTGAAAGGAAAATTGGCTAGGCTTAAAATGGCTCACAAGAGCAGCTAGCCTAGTACTTACCCATGAACCTAAATTATAGCCTTCAATCATTAATAAAGAAGCATTTAAGCAAACACAGTTGATTTTATTTTACGTAATTTATTATTTATTTCAGTTTGATAACCAGGTAAGTGAACTGGTAGACAGAGCCTTTTCAGGCACAGAGGTACATGCAAAAACAAACAAGTGAACATAGCCAAAAGCATGGTAATACAGTACAACCAATACATTTGGTAAGCATTTAACAGCTTGTCAATTGCAGTATTTACAGTACAGTCTAATAATCAATGACAGATCATCAGTTAGACAATGGCAATAAATTTTATACATATTTGTGAATTTATTTACAGTGTGTTACATTTTACATTGAGATTGATAGTCTACAACAGATTGTTGGCTAAAGCTCTCTAAAACACAGGTACAGATGGCGTCCATATGATATGTAAATGCTATCATCTCAAAAGCAAGAGCATACGTTATTGTTGAACAAATAATTTTTTCATTCACATTTGAAGAATTCATGTCTCTCGTTGTCTCACATCTGTTGATAGCCAGTTTTGAAATGCATGGCCTAGCTTAGAAAAGGCTCTTTCCCCTGCCCAGGTTTTATAACATGGTCTTAGGAAGGTCAGGGCTTCTTCCTGGCTATCTCTCCATGTGTAGCTTGGTTGTTTGATTTCTAATTTTTTAAAGGGGACACTGCCCCAGTTTTAATAGTCTATAAATTTGTGAGCTAAGTAGATATGTAGCTCTTTCATTAACAGGTAAACAGTTAAAGTGCTCTAACAGTTGGCAGTGATGAGTCTGGAATTCTGCAAGTACTATAAATCTCCAGATTTTGTTAACAGTAGTTTATATTTTATAAGCATTTGAGCGTGACTGTAAATTGCAAGTCCATACTCCACCTTTGGGATAACTACATTTCTGGCTATGGCATTACGGGCTAAGAAGGCAAGGAGATGTGAGACCTTGTAACATAGTTTTGTTTGATGTAGAGTTTTGCTGGTGATGTCTCAATGTGTTGATAGAGATTGGGATCCAAGGTCATTCCAGGTATTTTTTGCCCTTTCACTAGTGGCAGGTAGTTGCCAACTGTACTTGCAATTGTAAGGTGGAGATTTCGGAAGTGTTTAATTTGTGCTAAAAAACACGCTGTTTGATCTTTTAGGGTTGATCAAAAGCAGGTTTGTATAAGTCAAGTGACATAATTCTGCAGAACTTGAGGTTTATGTTGAAGAGAGCAGATGTTCTTGTTTGATTCAGACAGTAAGATATGTGTACAGGGCTAAGTTAAGATGAGACAGGTCAGGGGGATGTATCATTAATGGACAGAGAGAACAGTAGCAGTCCAAGCACGGATCTTTTAGGGACGCCAGTGTTAATGATACATTGAGTAGAAAGTTATGTCCAAAATGTACCTGAAAAGCTCCATTTGGACATAACTTTCAAACCATTTTAAAGTGTTTAAACTGAAGTTAAATTTACTAATCTTATAAAGTAGTAGGTTATGATTTACTGTTTCAAATGTCTGACTCATAGCAATGAAAAGTTGAACCATTAATTTGGAATCATTCATTTTATTAAAAATGGTGTTAGTAGCTGAGTTAATGCTGTAATGGTGCCGAAAGAATTTCTAAAACCACATGGTTTGTCACAGAGAAGGCCACATTTGTTTAAATGTTTCCAAAGCTGCTTGTACATTAACTTTTTAAAGGTTTTAGTTAGAGAGCATATGTCAGCTTTGGGTCTGTAAGTCAATCCATTCTTTAGTGTTGGATTTCTTTGGGAAGGGGTATGATACAAGTGTGCTTAAAGGCTGAGAGGAAAGAACAGTCGAGGTTAGACAGAGGTTGAAGATGTATGCGAGTAGTTTAGGTATGATGGGTGCTGACATTTTGAGGAAAGGGGTGACATTTTAGGAGCTTAGAGCTTGTTTTTTCATTTAAACTGAGTACAAAGTAAGTTGCCTGAAGTGGAAGGTTGGGCTGTATACTGCTCATATGTATACTTGGGAAGACTGGCTAAGAGTCTTGTGCTGCACTGACAACAGGTGTGAGTGTTGAGCAAGTCTGGTTTCATCTTGAAAAGTTTCTATTAGAAAATTCCTGAAACGTATGGCATCAGGTACAGTGATGGCCAATTGTTTGGATTTAGTAATGATGCATATTAAGGTTTTTAGTTCTTTCCAAAACAGTTTTGGATTGGAGGTTAATATGGTCCGTTTGTTTGAAGCCTTTCCTAAATTAGTAGCAATTCTGACCTCTTTCTTGAAATGACTCATGTAGCTGTTTGTTTGTGGGGTGTCATTTCCACTCTTTCCAGGATAAATCTCTAAATTTAGGCTAATATTTAAGTTCAGCTGACAGGAGCATTCATGACCTCTTACCCTTCTTTTTATGACTGGGAAGACAGAGCCCTGCATTAGACTTAGTAACTTCAAGGAACTCAGCTACGGCTGTACTTGTATTGGTGTACATGAAGGCCACTGACCAATAAATACAGCATAGGTGAGTATTTCATAGCTGCTGTTTAGCCTGTCAGATTCTTTAGTGTTGGACACATGGTGCTTTTTTCATGGTTTTAAAGGGCCAAGTGGAAATAACTGGGCAGTGAAGTCTTAAATTAATAGGCAGGATAACCTTTTTGCATCTTCCCTTTAGATACATAATTATGAGATCAAGAATAGAGTCTTTGCCTTGGAGACATATGGGACATTGCAAGTGTTGGCAAACAGGAGTATGCACAAGAAAATAGTGCAGCAAGGGATTGGATATTGAGCTTCAAAGGATTGTTAGATCAAGCTCATCTTAATCGGGCAGAATTGGAGAATGCAGAAGAGGTCCTGTGCAGTAAACAGACGTAACATGCGAGGAGCTGCATAATCTGAGTGACATTCTAAATGGACTGAAAGTGACACAGCTTACTTTTGCAAGAAAAGAAATGTGAGAAGATAACCATCAAACCTGAGATGTAAAAGATTTCATATTATTTTTATATGAATGTATGTATGGGCTGTAAAGACTTGTGAAAATCAAAACATAAAGGACTTGGCTGGGGAGTACAGATGAGCAATAACTACTGTGCATGCTCAATGAGACTTGGTTGACGCAATAAAGCCAGAGGTTGGAGCTGTATAATCCCGCAGAACTGAAAAAAGGACAGGCATGGAGACCATTAATGTGCAAGTTTGTTTCCATAATTTCCATGCAATTGTTTTTTTTTTCCTCATCCTATGTTAATCCTTCCTCATTGCGTGTTATTTGTACAGTTGTCATGTCATTATGTTGGAGCTTTTCTCCCCGGGCCTCTACTGAAAAAGGATATGTATCCAGCTAGACTAGCCCGGTCAACAAATGTAAAATAAAATAAAATAAATAAAATAATGTAACTGGGCATAAAAATAAGGAGTGGTGAATGATTCATGTTATTATATAAATAGCGCTGTTACATGTTTAATGCTTAACACTGTTTCTGTGAAAACTGTGTGAATAAATGGCACACAGAAGATGAGGGGTATTCAGGCTACTTACCCTACTCTACAAAGTAACTACCCTGTCAAGGTAGGAGGTGGAAGTAGCAAACAGCTGACATGATTAGGGTAATGTCACCTTCAATGCAGGAAGCATTGGCTGCAAACTGTTTTAAAATTAATGTTTTTGAGGTTAGTTGTAATATTTTCTTGGGGGGAGGGGTATGTTTGTAGGACTAGACAGCCTGGAGAAAATGTTGACAAAAAGTGAGGGATAAAATGTAGTATTAACAGAGGCAGAATGAACAGTTCTGGGTCAAATTTGGAATGGTAAATAAATTAAATGAGAGAAAATATTCAGAAGAATGCCTGGGAAAGAAAAACAAAGAAAAACGCAATGAATGGGAAAAGGAAGTGTAGATATCAAATCATTTTAAATCGAGTTGCTTGCTACTGAGATTTGGCTGCAGACATCAACTGGACATAAGCTGATTTAAGTATATTTTCTGCATTTTTTTGTGGTTTTATAATTTGGACTGATTCCTCAGATCTAGCTCTGTTGAAACTGTCTTGTGTGTGTCTCTGAAGCTCTGCACTAGTTGTTAGAGTGCTCTGAAATTCCTTTAAGTGTTAATTAGCTTGGGGGGTTTCTGATAACATTAAAACCTGTGTTGGTTACATTTCTTGTAATCATTTTAAATCGAGTTGCTTGCTACTGGGATTTGTCTGCATACATCAACTGGACATAAGCTGATTTAAGTATATTTTCTGCATGTTTTGTGGTTTTATAATTTAGACTGATTCCTCAGATCTAGCTCTGTTGAAACTGTCATGTGTGTGTCTCTGAAGCTCTGCACTAGTTGTTAGACTGCTTTGAAATTCCTTTAAGTGTTAATTAGCTTGGGGGGTTTCTGATAACATTAAAACCTGAACCTGTGTTGGTTACATTTCTTGTAATCATTTTAAATCGAGTTGCTTGCTACTGAGATTTGTCTGCATACATCAACTGGACATAAGCTGATTTAAGTATATTTTCTGCATTTTTTGTGGTTTTATAATTTGGACTGATTCCTCAGATCTAGCTCTGTTGAAACTGTCTTGTGTGTGTCTCTGAAGCTCTGCACTAGTTGTCAGACTGCTTTGAAATTCCTTTAAGTGTTAATTAGCTTGGGGGTTTCTGATAACATTAAAACCTGTGTTGGTTACATTTCTTGTAATCATTTTAAATCGAGTTGCTTGCTACTGAGATTTGTCTGCATACATCAACTGGACATAAGCTGATTTAAGTATATTTTCTGCATTTTTGTGGTTTTATAATTTGGACTGATTCCTCAGATCTAGCTCTGTTGAAACTGTCTTGTGTGTGTCTCTGAAGCTCTGCACTAGTTGTTACACTTGCTTTGAAATTCCTTTAAGTGTTAATTAGCTTGGGGGGTTTCTGATAACATTAAAACCTGTGTTGGTTACATTTCTTGTAATCATTTTAAATCGAGTTGCTTGCTACTGAGATTTGTCTGCATACATCAACTGGACATAAGCTGATTTAAGTATATTTTCTGCATTTTTTTGTGGTTTTATAATTTGGACTGATTCCTCAGATCTAGCTCTGTTGAAACTGTCTTGTGTGTGTCTCTGAAGCTCTGCACTAGTTGTCAGACTGCTTTGAAATTCCTTTAAGTGTTAATTAGCTTGGGGGGTTTCTGATAACATTAAAACCTGTGTTGGTTACATTTCTTGTAATAATTTTAAATCGAGTTGCTTGCTACTGAGATTTTTCTGCATACATCAACTGGACATAAGCTGATTTAAGTATATTTTCTGCATTTTTTGTGGTTTTATAATTTGGACTGATTCCTCAGATCTAGCTCTGTTGAAACTGTCTTGTGTGTGTCTCTGAAGCTCTGCACTAGTTGTCAGACTGCTTTGAAATTCCTTTAAGTGTTAATTAGCTTGGGGGTTTCTGATAACATTAAAACCTGTGTTGGTTACATTTCTTGTAATAATTTTAAATCGAGTTGCTTGCTACTGAGATTTTTCTGCATACATCAACTGGACATAAGCTGATTTAAGTATATTTTCTGCATTTTTTGTGGTTTTATAATTTGGACTGATTCCTCAGATCTAGCTCTGTTGAAACTGTCTTGTGTGTGTCTCTGAAGCTCTGCACTAGTTGTCAGACTGCTTTGAAATTCCTTTAAGTGTTAATTAGCTTGGGGGGTTTCTGATAACATTAAAACCTGTGTTGGTTACATTTCTTGTAATCATTTTAAATCGAGTTGCTTGCTACTGAGATTTGTCTGCATACATCAACTGGACATAAGCTGATTTAAGTATATTTTCTGCATTTTTTTGTGGTTTTATAATTTGGACTGATTCCTCAGATCTAGCTCTGTTGAAACTGTCTTGTGTGTGTCTCTGAAGCTCTGCACTAGTTGTTAGACTGCTTTGAAATTCCTTTAAGTGTTAATTAGCTTGGGGGTTTCTGATAACATTAAAACCTGTGTTGGTTACATTTCTTGAAATCACTTTAAATCAAGTTGCTTGCTACTGAGATTTGTCTGCATACATCAACTGGACATAAGCTGATTTAAGTATATTTTCTGCATTTTTTGTGGTTTTATAATTTGGACTGATTCCTCAGATCTAGCTCTGTTGAAACTGCCTTGTGTGTGTCTCTGAAGCTCTGCACTAGTTGTTAGACTGCTTTGAAATTCCTTTAAGTGTTAATTAGCTTGGGGGTTTCTGATAACATTAAAACCTGTGTTGGTTACATTTCTTGTAATCATTTTAAATAGAGTTGCTTGCTATTGAGATTTGTCTGCATACATCAACTGGACATAAGCTGATTTAAGTATATTTTCTGCATTTTTGTGGTTTTATAATTTGGACTGATTCCTCAGATCTAGCTCTGTTGAAACTGTCTTGTGTGTGTCTCTGAAGCTCTGCACTAGTTGTTAGACTGCTTTGAAATTCCTTTAAGTGTTAATTAGCTTGGGGGGTTTCTGATAACATTAAAACCTGTGTTGGTTACATTTCTTGTAATCATTTTAAATCGAGTTGCTTGCTACTGAGATTTGTCTGCATACATCAACTGGACATAAGCTGATTTAAGTATATTTTCTGCATTTTTTGTGGTTTTATAATTTGGACCGATTCCTCAGATCTAGCTCTGTTGAAACTGTCTTGTGTGTGTCTCTGAAGCTCTGCACTAGTTGTTTGACTGCTTTGAAATTCCTTTAAGTGTTAATTAGCTTGGGGGTTTCTGATAACATTAAAACCTGTGTTGGTTACATTTCTTGTAATCATTTTAAATCGAGTTGCTTGCTACTGAGATTTGTCTGCATACATCAACTGGACATAAGCTGATTTAAGTATATTTTCTGCATTTTTGTGGTTTTATAATTTGGACTGATTCCTCAGATCTAGCTCTGTTGAAACTGTCTTCCCCACCCCCCCTCCCTGTTCTTGGTAGTAGTTTAAATTTGGTGGCTTTTGCAGTGCCTGCCCCACTGTAGATTTGATCTAGGACACTCCCCCAGTCCCATCTCTTTACCGCATTCTATCTAATAAACCCTTTCTGCACTTGCTTTCAGTCCTTTTTAATTTAATTACATTTTTTTCAAACTGTGTGTGGACTAATATTGCTACATTCTCAAGTGTGTCAGCTTGCACTGCATGTGAATTGTTTTTACTACTGTTTTTGCTACTTTTCTGAAAAAAAAAAAATTATCTGCTTTTACTGTATTTGTGTTTCTTCCTAATTTATTTTGCTTTTGCGTCATCTTAAACATATTCAGTTGTATTTATTACTTCTTGGTGCAACTCATTCTAAGCCTTTTAGTTTAAGCACTTGGGCTTCAGACCAGTTGTTTTACATTAAGAAGGTTTGTGGTTTGCACTGTAGTGGCAGGACAGGTAGCTTACATCCTTCTAAGTTGGGAACTGCTGATTGAGGGCTCAGTGTCAGTTATTCTAAAAGTGTATTAATTCTGGTTTAAGCACTTGGGCTTCAGGCCAGTTATTTTACATTAAAGGGGTTTGTGGTCTGCACTCTTGTGGGAGGAGAGGCTGGACTCTGCCCTTCTGAGCTGGGAATTTCTGGTTAAAGGCTTATAGTGCCTGCATATTTGAACTGCTTCTTACTGAAATTGGTACACCTTGTTTGCTGTAGCGTAGACTAGATCTAGGCCTGCTGAATCTAGCTTTGTTTGTACAACTTGAGCACTAATCCAGGCATTCTTCAAAGTATTCAATTGTATTTATTACTGCTTGGTAGTAACTTGATTAAAGTGTAGCTATCATTCTAAGTCTTTTGGATTAAGCACTTGGGCTTCAGACCAGTTGTTTCACATTAGGAAGGTTTGTGGCCTGCACTGTGGTGGCAGGACAGGTGGCTTACATCCTTCTAAGTTGGGAACTGCTGATTGAGGGCTCAGTGTCTGTTATTCTAAAAGTGTATTAATTCTGGTTTAAGCACTTGGGCTTCAGGCCAGTTATTTTACATTAAAGGGGTTCGTGGTCTGCACTCTTGTGGGAGGAGAGGCTGGACTCTGCCCTTCTGAGCTGGGAATTTCTGGTTAAAGGCTTATAGTGTCTGCATATTTGAACTGCTTCTTACTGAAATTGGTACACCTTGTTTGCTGTAGCATAGACTAGATCTAGGCCTGCTGAATCTAGCTTTGTTTGTATAACTTGAGCACTAATCCAGGCATTCTTCAAAGTATTCAATTGTATTTATTACTGCTTGGTAGTAACTTGATTAAAGTGTAGCTATCATTCTAAGTCTTTTGGATTAAGCACTTGGGCTTCAGACCAGTTGTTTTACATTAGGAAGGTTTGTGGCCTGCACTGTGGTGGCAGGACAGGTGGCTTACATCCTTCTAAGTTGGGAACTGCTGATTGAGGGCTCAGTGTCTGTTATTCTAAAAGTGTATTAGTTCTGGTTTAAGCACTTGGGCTTCAGGCCAGTTATTTTACATTAAGAAGGTTCGTGGTCTGCACTCTTGTGGGAGGAGAGGCTGGACTCTGCCCTTCTGAGCTGGGAATTTCTGGTTAAAGGCTTATAGTGCCTGCATATTTCAACTGTTTCTTACTGAAATTGGTACACCTTGTTTGCTGTAGCATAGACTAGATCCAGGCCTGCTGAATCTAGCTCTGTTTGTATGCGTGTTGTTTGTTTGCTTGTTATTTCCCTGAAATGCTAATACCACCTAAAACGTGGCTTTTCAGCACTTCTGTGGATCCCTAGTGATATCTGCATTGCTTACTGTACTAATTTCCTTGTTTCACTTAAAAGAAAGTTACTGTTTGTCGTTTTTGCATTTAAGTTACCTGTAACACATTGCATTTAAGTTACCTGGCACTTGCTCACTAAAGGCACTTGCTCACTAAAGCAATTATATAAGTCAGCACTAAAAAATTAAAAGCACTACACTCTCACAAAGTCCTCTCGAGTACCTTGTTCCCCACTGGCCCTTTTTTTTTTCAATTACAAAGGAATTCCCAATACTATTCTAGCATGTCCAAAGGTCAATTGTCAATCTTCTCTCTGGTCCAGCTGGTGAATCTGGGAATCTTGAGGCAATGTTACAACTGCCTCATGTACACAGACAACCCTCTCCTCCTCCCAATAAATTCCAACACATGTGAGAGATGCATCCATATAGCCAAACTGGAGGCTAAGCTCTCTCAACTCAGTACTGGCATAACCAGTCAGGAGAAGAAGGAAACCACACTCAGTACACTCCCAGTCTCACATAGACCTACCACGACAGCAGACCAAACACATAAACACACAAAAACATACTCGGAGGCTCTAAATAAAAATCTGCCTAAGCAGCAGAGACCTCCAAAGCAGACACCCAAGCAACCGCTACCGCAAAACAAAACATGTGCAACACATAGCTCACAAAGCCAGTGTGCCGAACAGTCACAGCCCTTAAGGCTAAACAACACACCTGATACACTTGTAATAGGTGACTATCATCAGGCACACTGAAGTCCCACTCACCAGGCTGAACAAGGAGAAGGTCACGGTGAGCTGCCTGTCGGGCACTAGGATCCGCCACATAACACAAACACTCAGGTCACTCCAAGGCAAGTACAAATATGACTCCGTCATTGTCCATGCTGGTGTGAATGACCTGAGAAGTACCTCCCTGGACTACATGAAAAGAGACATAGAGGAGCTCTCTGAGCATGTGGCCCAGGCCGGTATGACCCTGACCTTGAGTAGCATCTTACCCTCACCAAGAATGATGCCACAATATGAAGACAAGATGATCAATTTCAACAATTGGCTTAATTATTGGTGTCATTCAAAGGGGATCCAATGCCTGTCAACCTGGGATGACATGCTCGACAAGACACGATGCTTCGCTAGGGACGGCCTGCACCTGTCACCCCTGGGCTTTCGGATATTGGCAAAGGCTCTTGCTACCCCCATAGTGCCTTTTTTAGGCAAGGCTCAAAAGACAAACCCACCTCCATAGGTATCACAAGGGATAAGAAACTAAGAGTAATGCTACTAAACTCTCCTTAGCATGGAGAAAATCGATATCTGTGCAGTAACAGAAACCTGGTTCAAGGCTCCCGAGAGCACCCCAGCACTACCAGGTTATACCTCATACCATGCTTTTCGGCCCCAAAAGTTGGACCGACCCACAAAAGGAGGGGGAGTATCAATATTCGTCAAAGATACCCACACCTCCAGGTTGGTGGCACAGCACGAAGCATCAGAGACTATCCATGTGCAACTAACAGTGGGTAAAACTGCCTTCCAGTTTATAGCCTGCTACAGACCACCCTCCCTAACCCAGGAACCCCAGTTGGCCTTCATGAGAACACTGGAAAATATGAAGGTCTCCCCAAACACCATTATATTGGGCGACTTCAACTACCCAAACATAGATTGGGAGCATTACTCTAGCTCCAACACCCTAGCCCAAAGGTTCCTAGAATTTATAAACTCAAATGCTATGGAACAACTTGTTACCACTCCCACAAGAGGGGAAAACATACTGGAACTGATCATCACCAACATGGGGACTCTATGCTCCAGACCAGAAGTGTATCCCTCACTGGTAAGATCAGACCATAAACTAATCTCACTGGATGTTCACATCCCGACACCACCCCCTGCCCAGAAAACCACAGTGAAAAACTTCTCTAAAGCAAATTTCACACTCCTCAAAACTGAGGTGGAATCCTTCAAAGCCCCTGGGCCTGTGGAAAATATGGCCTAGACAGCAGAATCCTTTATAAACACATTCTATGAACACCTTCAGTAATGCGTGGATCATGCGATCCCAAATAAAACCAAGACCCAATCCTCCAAAGGCAGACGTCCTGTCTGGTGGACCCCAGCCATAAACAAGCTATACAATAGAAGGAGGAAGCTACTAAATGATAGAGCAAAATTCCAAAAAGGGAAGGCATCTCTGATCAGTATTAGCAAAAAACTACGGGCACTCATAAAATCGTCTAAGGCCAGCTTTGAGAGAAAAATTGCACAGGACACTAAGGATAATCACAAGGCTTTCTTTAGTTATGTTAGGAACCTGGGTGGTAATTCCCAGATATGCTCAAAATTAGTCCAAAATGACAAAAAATACACCAAACCCACAGACATTGCCAACATCATAGCTGACAGGTTCAGCGCAAACTTCTCCCCACCAAAAGGGCAAATATCTATTCCAGCAGAGTGCTGCCCCCCTGACATCTCGGATGCTCAGGTAAGAGCCGCCCTCTCCAAAGCAAAAACACAGCATCAATGGGACCAGGCGGTGTCCCGGGCTGCATCCTACATGAACTCCAAGAAGAGCTAAACCCAAACATAAAACTACTGTTCAATCTCAGCCTTACTACAGGATATGTACCCAAAGAGTGGCGTACAGCAACTGTGGTCCCTCTCCACAAAGGTGGTGCCTCAACGGATCCTGGAAACTATCGCCCCATAAGCCTGACTAGCTTGGTCTGCAAAGCTATGGAAAGGATAATCATGGACCTCATAAATAAAGATATTGGGGACCGACAGAGACTGGAACATACCCAGTTCGGCTTTGTTAAGGGCAGATCCTGCCTCTTAAACCTGGTTGATTTCTTTGAAACAGTCACCAAGGCCATTGACGAGGGGAAGGTGGTCCACACAGACTACCTGGACCTCGCAAAAGCCTTCGATACAATACCCCACTTGGGCATTACAGATAAGCTCACCAGCTTAAATATAAACCCCTATGTCAATAGATGGGTTGCAAACTGGCTCAAGGACAGAACCCACATGGTTAGAATTGCTGGAGCCATGTCAGACTCCAAACCAGTTACAAGTGGCGTCCCACAAGGCTCAGTCCTGGGACCTTTCCTGTTCAGTATATATTTCTCTGAGGTACAGGCCAACACGGAAGGACTGTGGCTGACCAAGTTCGCAGATGACTGCAAACTGGGCACCATAATCGACTCTCCAGCCAACACAAGTATCCTCCAAAAGGGCCTCATAGAAACAGACAACTGGTGCCAGAGCCATGGCCTCAAGCTAAACGCCAAAAAGTGTACAGTCATCCCCTTTGGCAAAAACAAAGTGCCCACAAATTACCACATAGGTGGTAATCCATTAAGTACAGAAGAAGTAATTAGGGACCTGGGGACCCAAGTTGATAGCAATCTCTCATTTGACAACCATGTGGCCAAAGTGGTTAGAAAAACATTTTATATAGCCCACCTAATCATGAAGGGATTCACATCTAGATCAGGGGAGGTCATCGTGCCTCTTTACTCATCCCTCATCAGGCCCATAATTGAGTACAATGCCCCTTTTGGGATGTACCTTACCAGACACCTGCAGCAACTGGAAAGACCCCAAAAGTACCTCACCAAGAGGATCAAAGGGCTCAAACAGATGCCATATGCTGCCCGGTTAAAGAAACTCCAGCTCTACTCAGTGGCATACTGCCTGTTCAGAGGCGATCTGTGCCTGACGTATAAAGCCATGTCCAACCCGGAATTAATGGACACGCTGCACCTCAGAAAATCCAAATCCTATCGAGCTACACGCTCGAGAGACTTGAACCTCAGCACTGAAATAAATAGGACATGCTGGAGGGACAGATTCATAACCCAGAGGCTCCCTTCACTCTGGAATAAAATCCCAGTCCAGGTTAGGCAGAGTCCCTCATTGACTCTCTTCAAGAGGAATCTTGATGAGTGGATGGGAGATCGTAGGTTTACCCCGGGTATGACTTCTGTGTCACTGTTAGACAGAGGCACAGTATACTAACCTCAAAAAAAGGGCATAGCAAAATTAATTTAAAATGGGTGGCGAAAGCCAAACACATTCTGGCTAGGCTTATGAATGCCCTAGGGCAGATAGCCTAGTATGAACCTATGAACCTAAATATAGGAACTGAGATAAAAACAGCTAGTTGGAATGTTAATGGGATAGTGAATGAGACAAAGAGAGAGAGGGTCTTTGGAAATGTTAAGGCAAAGGTCTGTCAAATGGTGGTGTTAAATGAAACCTACCTAGCCAAAGAATGTACTACAAAATTAAGCAGATGGGGCTATACAGGCATAGCTAGTTCAAGATGGGGTCAAAAAAGGCTGAGAGAAGTAGTATGATTAATAATTAAAATCTTCCCAAGAAGTTATAATGGATGAGAAAGGAGAAAAAGTTAAGAGTGGGAAATCGAAATATGTTCCCCCCAGGAAAACCAGAGACATACCTTAGGGATGTTTTAGCAAAAATAGTTGCATTTCAAGAGGGTCTATGCATTGTGTTTGGTGACTGGAATGTAGTCATAAATAGCGTAGTGTTGATAAAAGTCTTAGAAAGAAGAAGGTGACAATAGAAGGAAAAATTTTAAAAGCATGTCTAAAAGCAATAGAGTGGAAGGATATATGCAAACTCAAAAAAGGTTGGGACAGTGCCAGAAGATTTACTTATTACCCGGACAAGTATCACATATGGGTAAGGTTAGCGCATATACAAATATAGACTACAAAATGGCAGTGGAGAGGACTGAGAAGGAGCCATTGACTACACCGAATCATGGTCCCATCACAGAAGAATTAAAATTGGCAGGTGCTCTTCCAAGGTTCTGGTACTTTTCTTGGTACACGTTTATGAATGAAGTTAAAGAGTAACTGAAGGAACAGACTGACAAGATCTTGAGTGGAACCGAGGAAGGTGGGTAGGTGGGGGAATGGATGGGATAACTGTAAGAGGTAGATAAGGGAGAAAATACAGTTGAAGATGCAACAGTACAGGGTGGGAAGCAGTACTGAATGCAAGAGCAATGTTGAATTAGCTGGAAGAGATGCAATGGATGTAAAAATGTGTAAGAATGTGGAGAGGTATTTTAGGAAAGGGGTTGTTTCCTTAAGCAGAAAAGTGCAAGAGATGGAAGATGAATAAACCTTAGCTAAAAGAATAGAACTAGATAAACTACATTTTGCCAATAATGCAAGGGCAGTTAAGGCATTATCATTTAGGCTACAACATCAGGAAGTGGAAAGGGAGTATATAAATTGAAAGGAAACAGAGGGAGAATAGAGGTGAAGACGCTAAAAGGTATATTAGAGGAATTTATGAAGTACTATGCAGAATTACATCAGGAAGGAGGAGTCCAATGCGTAGGAAAGTACAGGATGGTTAACAGAAAAAAATATATATTAATAGAAATACATGCAGAAAGGAAGGAGGAATTTATAAACCATATTACAAGACAAGAATTAGCAGAAAAATAGCAGGAATGAAAAAAAGGGAAATCACCTGGAAGTGCTGGACTGCCAATAGCGGTATGGTTAGAAGTAAAGTGTTGGGTACTTTGTAAAAGTTGTTCAATACTGTTATGAAAAGACATGACCCACTGGAATCTTGAAAAGAGACAGTGATAGCAGTAGTATATAAGGAAGGAAAGAGCTGCTGCTTCCTTCCTCTTACAGACCAATTTCATTACTAAATCACGATTATAAAGGTTTCAAGACAAAAGTACTTTGATGCTTGCAAAGGTAATGTGAGGGGGATTTGTGAGTTGTGGGAGGGAGGGGAGGACAGTGGATAATATACTACTGATAATAAAGGATGCCTAGCAAAAGAAGAATAAAGTAGCCACTATCTTGGTGTTTTTCATTAGGATGGATGGGGATACATATTTTAGCTGTTACAAAAATGGGGATCCTCAATGGGATTTGTAGATATGATGGCTATATTGAGGGGTGAAAACTAGCAAGAAGGTAAGAGGGAGATTATCTGGGAAAATAATATTAGACAGACAGGCACCAGACAGGGCTGCTCTGCGTCTCCCATACTCTTCATCCTCTATTTAGACCCTCTAGTGATAGCAATAAAATCATTATTAGTGAAAGGGTATTAATGGGGGGAACAGATAAATAAAGGTTATATTCGTGCTGATGATGTCCAACTGACCATTATGGACCCCAAAGAGGACTGAGATCAGCAGGTTTTGGGATTGGGCAGGATATAAAGTGAACAAGGAGAAAACAATGATAACGGCTACTCATATATACCCACTGGATTTGGGAAGTGGATGTGCAGCATGTGCAGGAATGAAGTGAAAATGTGTGGGTGTTTTATTAAGGAGTACAGCTGAAGAGTCACTCAGAAAAACGTGAGATGATTCAAGAAAGAATATGGAAACAATCTGAGAGCTGGAGAACTATCAAGTTACCACAAGGTAGTAATAATGTAATTATATATTTTACCACAGTTCTTATACCCAGGGTAGGAAGATATAAAAAAAAAGGATATATCTGAAAAAGATCAGACAAATAATTCAAAATTTTATCTGGTAAGGAGATGGGCCGAGATTAGCATGAAGTCTTTAATAATGCCAAGTGAAAAAGTGTATGGGAGGGTTTGGAGTTTCACAGATAAGTGCATATTTGCAAGCATGTAGAATGCAAACATGCTAATGTTGACAAATTCACTATATAAAGCTGACTGATGGCAGATAAGGGTGAAGGAAGAAAGATTACAGAAAGGAGTAGATCTGTGGGTGTGAAGAGGCAATCCAGGTGGGGTGGGGTAGCTAAACATTGTTGCCCATCAGGAGGCATAATTATGAGATACCACCCAAAATAACTGAGGAGTTGAATGAAAGGAGAATGGGTGGGGGCAAAAAAGCACTGGTTACAAAAGCACTTGAATACCACTGGACTGAGGAGTAGAAAACATCTTTTAAAATAAAGGAAAGGTAACAAAAATTATTATGAAAAAAAAGTCCAAAAATATAGGAGAACAACAAATGCCAAACATTGCTGTTGCCCTTAAAAGCTGTTTTGGTAGAAAGGCAAGCCTATTGTACCCCAATGTCCTTGCTATCTTCTTACACAGCATTAAGAACATTATTAAATATCAATTCAGTGCGGGAACAACAATCTTACACATGCATGGTCATAGGATCCAGGAAATATCTCATGTAAAAAGAGTTATGTACTTACCATAACTTGGAATCTGTGCTATCCAGTGTCATTATTCATCATGGAAGGGTGTAGGATCCGACATAGGATTGGAGCCAGCAACTAGGAAGACAGCTTCTGAGCTCAAGCTCCTCCCCTTTCCATGACCCCTTGCTACCAACAACCCTCAGATTGAGTTTGCTGGATAGTAAAAGGAGGCAGTGAAGACTGCCTACAAAAAAAAAGGGTACTAAGGGATACATCCCTCCATAACTCCCCAATCACCAGGAAGAGGGGGGAACGTGATGAATAATGACACTGGATAGCTCAGATTCCAAGTTATGGTAATCACATAACTCTTTATCTGATGCTATCCGTGTCATTATTGATCACAGATGAGTCAGAGTCCCCAACTACTAACAACGGTAGGTCTCATGGAAGGCTATGCCAGACAGAGCACAGAAGGACCAAAGGAAGCCCTTCTCTTAGACACCAAGTCCAACTTATAATGTGCAACAAAGGTATGGAGATTAGGTCAAGTAGCAGCAGCACAAATCTCATCTCAAGAAAGTTTAGCCAAGAAGGCAAAAGATGTGGCTACCGACCTAGTAGAGCAAGCTTTGACTAGTCCGGAAAGCTCCAGGTGTCTGCTTTTGTAAATATAAGAAATACAGCTGGCGAGCCAATGGGAAACAGATACTTTGGAAACCGCTTGATCCTCTCCTAGCCTGAGAAAAGGCAACAGAGAGTTGATCAGACTTTCAAAAATTTTCAGTTCTCTTGAGGTAAAAACATAACTGCCTATATACATCCAGCCATGCAACTTATATTCTCTTTTATTAGAAAAATTAGGAAAGAACACAGGAAGTTGAATCGATTGGTTAAGATTTGCCTCTGAGGCTACTTTAGGGACAAAGGAAGGATTGGTCCTGAAAGACACTCAATCCTTATTGAACACCACGAAGGGGGGCTTAATGCACAGAGCCTGCAATTCGGAGACCCTCCAGGCTGAAGTAACTGCCACCAAAAGGGCAGTCTTCCAGGACAGGAATTTGAGATCATAAGGCGCAGCAGGCTCAAAAGGTTTCCTGCATCAAAGACTGCAACACTAGAGTGAGATCTCATGGAGGGGAGGGATCCTTTACAGGAAGTCTGAGTAGAAAGATCCCTTTGAGGAAGGCCTTGCACAGCCTAGAAGAAAAGGTGAGACGTTTGTTCAAGTGGAAGTTGGAGATGGCCACCAACTGGAATTTAATCATAGAGAAACTAGCCCCTTGTTGAAAAAGAGAGGCCAGGAAGCTGAAAAGGAATCTAGATTGCATTGTTTTGCCCACATAGAAAATCTCTTCCATTTGCTGGAATACACCTTCTTCGTAGATGGCTACTGAGAAGCAAAAATAATGCTCTTAAACAGGGAAGGAAGCCTGGGCTGGGAAAGGATCATTGGAATTGGAGGTACCAAGCAGTCAGACAAA
Source organism: Protopterus annectens (assembly GCF_019279795.1). Taxonomy (NCBI): domain Eukaryota; kingdom Metazoa; phylum Chordata; order Ceratodontiformes; family Protopteridae; genus Protopterus; species Protopterus annectens. Next base: position 831,921,581 of record NC_056744.1, read on the forward strand.
GAGACTGAATGATGGGAAGAGGAAGTCCCCAAGGATGGGAAATGAGATCCGGGATGGGATCTAACATCCAAGGCGGATATCTCAGATGAGACCAAAGGAGGGAAAACCACGCCTGATGAGGTCAGAAGGGGTCAATGAGGATGAGAAGAGTCTTCAGGTGACTAGCTTTCTGCAAGTCTTGGGGAATGAGGGGAATTGGGGGATAGCCATATAGAAATACCGATGGCCATCGTGAACCACAGCATCCCTGGATGACTCCCCCGATAGGGGGATCAGGGCAAAGTAGTTGCTGCATTTGTGGTTGTCCAGAGAGGCAAAAAGATTGCAGCAAGGGAGACCACAGAGGTCCAATATCCGATGTGCCACTGACTGGTTCAGGGACCACTCATGAGGACTCAGGATAGATCTGCTGAGTTTGTCGGCTAACACGTTGGAAGTGCCGGGAATGTGCATTGCAAGAAGAAAGCACCTGGAACACATCACCCATTCCCACAATCTTGTGGCCTCTCTGCACAGGGGATAAGATTATTTTCCCCCCACTTGTTGATGTACCAGACCACCACCATGTTGTCTGACTGAATTGTAATGGTCCCGAGAAGGACACAGTCCTGGAAGGCTTGCAACGTTAGAAGGACTGCTCTCATCTCCAGGACATTTATGTGCAATTTGGTCTCTAAGGGGGACCATGTGCCTTGAACAGTCCTTCCTTGATAATGTCCACCCTATCCCAACAGGGAGGCTTCTGTGGTCACCGTGGCTTTGGGCTGGGGAAGACAGAAGGGTCTGCCTAGAAGAAGATCCTGAGTTTGGAGCCACCAAGCAAGGTAACATCTGCAGACTTGAGAAATCCTGATGATCATGGACATGGGCTGAAGGTGAGCTAACTATTGCACCACTAGGGTCTACTGCAGAACTCTCATAGGATATTTGACAGGAGGGACTAACTGGATCACTGCCACCATTGAACCTAGCGCTTGCCAGATTAAGTGGACTGTGGGATGTTCCAGATCCAGCAAAAGATGGACCTGGTTCTGAATCATCTCCATTCTGCATAGGGGAAGTGCTGCAGTCTCTAACACCGTGTCCAGAAGGACCCCAATAAATTCCATGCTTTGGCAAGGGGCAAGATGGGATTTGGGCAGGATGACTGTGATTCCTAGATCCTGAAAGAGACTTTGTTTGTAATCTTTGGCCAGTGTGGGTTGATGCCTTGTGGGGGCCATGAACAGCCAATCGTCCAGGTACAGGAAGACCTGGAAACCTTGCAGCTGGAGTTGAGCTGCCACCACTACCATGCATTTGGTAAGCACCCAGGGGGCTGTGGTGAGTCCAAAGGGCAGGTCTCTGAACTAATAGTGATTGGCCCCGAGCCAGAGCGGCTGTAGATCTTGATGTGATGGTATGCAACCTTGAAATCCACTGAGCACATCCAATCGTCCTTGCACAGAAGAGGTAGAATGGACTGAACAGTGACCATCCTGAACTTCGACTTCTTGACCAACAAATTTAAAACACTGAGGTCCAAAATTGGATGTAGGTCCCAGTTTTTTTTGGGCACCAAAAAGATGCAAGAGCAAGTTCTGGACCCTTGTTGTCCTGGTGGGACATGATGGATGGCTCTTTTTTGAAGAAGGTCTCGATCCTCTAGAAGGGCTAACTCCCTTTGGCGGGATGGAACTTCTGAGAGAGATTTTTCTACTGGAGGGGGCTGAAAAAAAGGCATGAAGTAATCCCTGGACATGATGTTTTAATAAGCACTGATCTGATGTAATACTGGTCTGTGCTAGTGGATAGAGGGAGAGAAGACCCCTGACTGCTACCAGGGTAGGAAAGCCAGGCAGCGCTTCAGGAGCACTGAGGGGGCTACTCTGAGAAGGGTTCCCTGGAGCCCTGGTTCTGTAGACCTCCTCTGCATCTGGGGCGGCGTCTGCTGTCAAACCCCCTTCCCTGGCCAGAGGAACAGAATTCCTGTGAAGCATCCTGGAAGAAAGACTGAGACCTGCGGAACCACAGTTTCTACTACCCCTCTGATTTTTGGAAAAGGATTGTGGTGGAGTAAAAATCTTGATCCTGTCTGCAGACAGAGTCTTTTCCTCTTGCTCGCTAGGGTTAAAGTTTCTTTGACTGAAGGACCAAACAGAGTTGACCTGTCGAAAGAGCCATTAGTGAATGGCGCCTTGACAGGTTCCGCAAACCTGCAAAGGCGAAACCAGGCATGATGCCTAATAGCAATGCCAGTGCCTGCCATTTTGATAGGTGGCCGCCACAGCATTGAAGATCAACAGTATTGAGGCGTTAGCTACGGAAGTCAGAGTAGATAACTTCGGAGACCAATGTGAGACTCTCCGGACGTAGCAACTCAGAAATGGAGGTGGAAAGCTCTGATATCAGGTCCCTATGCAGCCGGATAAAGTGTGCCATGTAGTTGGTTGCTCTCAGTCTGAATGTAGCTGAGGCAAAAATGAGCTTCCTGAAATGGTCAATTGCCCAGGACTCCTTGTTTGGGGGATGGATCACAGAGCTCAGTTCAGCGAGTTCCTTTTTTGTGGCTGCGGCCACCACAATAGGATCAAAAGGAATGCTGTTGCTCCAAAAAGCCTTGTCCTGGGGGACTTAGGAACTGGTTCCACTATGTCCAGTTCCTTCCATGCCCTGTCGGACATGAGCTGGCCAAGTTCATTGGTACGGGGAGACACCCAGGTAGAAGATGGGCCTGTCCAAAGGCCTTCAAAAACATGGACTCCTCTGAAGATGGGGCAGGGGAAGACCAACCAGCTCGCTGTTTAAGGATCTTGAGGATGTCCCCAAAGGACACCTCCTTGGATGGAAGTCTGGGGGACCGGTCTCTTCCTCGAAATCCATGTCTTCAGTGAGGGACTCTCGAGGGGAATCCAAGTTCCTCCTCTCTTGCATATGCTTTTCCGAGGAGACTCCTCCTCCATGGTGGGTGTTGGGGAGGACTTGGAAGAGGTAGGGACCCTGATGGGGGTAATGCCAGTCTGAAGGTGCTCACAGGAGGGCTGACACTGGAAGGATGATGACGTTTTGCCACTGAACATCAAGTGAGGCTGGGAAGGATCCAGAGTCAAGGTAGAGGAGCTGCCCAGCCGGAGACGGTCTTCTCTATCGCCCGGAAAGCCGATGGGATGGACGAAGTCCCCCCCTCCTCAAAGGTTGCAGTCAACTAGGATGGAAAGGGTGACCCTGACACAGCACTGACATCGCCAGATGATATCATCCCTGAGCTGTATAATGCAGAGGCTCCCAGAGGGAGGGAATGGTCTGAAAGCTCCAGGCCCGACCCCACTTCCCGGCAACCCCCATGGACTTTTCGGGGCTGAGGTGCCACCATCTCCGACAGCAATGAAGCTGAGCCAGCCAGGGACCCTGATGGTGTAGGAAGAGAAGAAATGCCCAACACTGTCAGCCTCTCCTCAGGGATGCCCTGATCCTGAGATAACTAAATCCAGATGGGTTAGTCAAGGAGAGAGGAGTTCTGTGGATGGTGAAGATCCCCTAAGCAAGTTAGCAGGGGATGGCAACAAGCTCAACTTGATTTGGGCTATGAGAAAGCTCCTTTTCATCCTATCCATATCCGAGGGGAGCAGTGGATCGGGAAGAAAGCGAGGAATGGCCCGACCTAGCTGAGGATCTACAGTCTCGAAAATGATAAATAAACACTTAGAAACGGCACTCACAGAAGAAACTCAAGCTTATAAAAACAAATAACTTTATTACCAAATGGCTTAGTGCTTTCTTCCCTCAAAATGGGGACTTTGTCAGAACAAATCATTGCAACTCACCCTGCCCCTTTTATATTAAAACCATTAGCACTCAGTTATTTAATTACTTAAAAAATTTTAATTAATCAGTATGCATACCAAAATTACAATAAACAACCACATTGTAAAAAATAGAATAAATAAAATTAAGTTTGTATAATAACAACATCCTATCCTAAAATGTTCTTTAACTTTAAAACACCTGATATACTGATGTATTCATTAATACCTGGTAAATGGGTTGTGTTTAATCGCAATTGCTACTTTAATTCACATATATCTAAGTGAATGTCTAAAACTCTCCCTTGAGCATCCTTAATTGTTGCAAGACTAAAAACTTAAAATAATAGTCATTGCATTCACTGATGCGCCTCCCCAATGCATTTGTCAATTTATGGTTCCTTATGTCAAGCAAATGTTCGTATATCCTATCTTTTAATCTCCTGCTAGTTTTTCCAGTGTAATACACTGGACATTTTTGACACTTCGCCATATAAATCCCATTTTTACTCGTGCAATAATAATGACCCTTTATTAAAATGTCTTTACCATTTATATTAAATAAAAAAAGGAAAAAAAGGAGACCTGCTTGAAAGTCTCGGATGTGATCTCCTAAGTCTGTAGGCTGGTTCTTTGATAATGATCGGATCTGACAAAACTGTTGGATCTAAGGACATAGAAGGTGTCGCAGTCAGATCTGAGGGCAGTCTAGGTCAGAACGGAGGACCTCAGATCCGACAGAGGGTGCCGGGGCTCTCAGAGCAGAAGAGCCCAGGAGCTATAATCTGAAAGCCTCATTTTTTTGGCAAGAGAATCCCTAGAGGAAGAAGACTTCCTCTTGGGATCGAAGGAAGCTTGGAAGGGGAATCCAAAACCAAGGGACCCCCTTTGGCCAGCCCTTTCAGCAGGAGCTTGTTCCTGTGATCCAGGAGAGCCCTGGGGTTGAATCCAGCTCAAATGTCGCATTCAACCTCCAGATGTGGCTCTCCCAGACAGTAAACACACTTCTCGTGCGAGTTGGAATGGGGCATTTTCCGACCACACAAGAAGCACCTTTGAACACCAGTGGGCTTTTCAGACATCACACACACACAGACACACACACACCCCTGCAACAGCACAACAATAAAGAGGGAACGGGGGGGGGGGACAAGGTAGAAAAAGGCTACTGAGAGACCCGGGAAGAACGAGGGCGGGAACCCAGGAAAGGTCTTAAAATTACATTAAAACACTACCGGGAGGGGAGAAAACCAACTTAATAGAATTCAATGATCAGGATTCTATGACCTAAGATCTAGGTCTATTTTCAGGTGCTACAGGACTCAGATATTTACCAAAATAAGATTGGTATTCCTTCAGGGTTGGTTTTGGGACTCACACTGTCTGATAATGTGTTTGCAACAATTCCAGAGAATAAATACTGTTAGCTTACTAAATATGCTGAGGACTGTAAAGTGGGATGATTAATTTACATATTTCTAATATTAAGTTACATAAAATAAATAGTAATTTAAATTGAACTAATAGGTCTTAAATTTAATATTGATAAATGCTGTGTTATGCACTTTGGAAAACCTAAATTTATCAATTTGATTTCTTTGTCAACAGCAACATTAAAACAAGTATGGGTATTTTAAAGTTTGCTGAGTCATAAAATAGCTAGGGTGTATGATCAAAAATGTATTATTTTAAAGTTTGCTGAGTCATAAAGTGGCTGGGGCTTATGAACAAAAATGTATCTACCAAAGAGATCAAGTGTATGACAGTTTTGTAAAGGCATACATAAGGCCAGTTCTACAGTACAAAAAAGCTTTCTGTCTTTATAATGTGAGTGAGCTTAGAAATCTAAAATCAGAGACAGGATGTTTAGTAGATAAGTATTAGAAATAAGGCAAAGAACATACAATAATAAATATAAATATCATAAACTACATACACCTACGTATTGTTTTAGAGGAGGAAAATTTATACTGCCAACAAGGTATTTTACAGTATAACTTTACAAGTGGTGTCAAACACAAAACAACATCAGTCTAGTTATACAATTAGAAATAATAATTTGCAGCTACATATGAAGACATTCAAAACAAGACTAAGACGATTATTCATAACTTTAAGAATACCTGAATTGTAAAGCAGGTTTCCTACATGGATTAGATCATCAAATAATGCACATACATTTAAACAAAATCTGGATAACTGGGACAGTTAGTTGGTATATGATCCTAAAATAAGGGAATCAGTGTTCATTGATGGTATTTGACCCAAACACTGTAACTGAACTTATGAATTTTACCTTTAGACATGACTGATGATGTTGCTATCTACCTTAAGGGCCCTATTAAGCAAGGTTTAGAACTCTAACATACTTGAAGGGGACCATATGTCCTATGTGGCAAGAAATAAACAGCAAAGCAAAGACTTATTGGATTGCAAAATGCAGAAAATCTAGAATGCAAATGTGAGGTTCATCTACAATAATGCCCAATACTGAATAAAAACACCACTATTATTTCACAATCACTGTTAAAGTAATAATACATGCTTACTATTTATGACACTGAATTTTCAAACTACAGCATTTCTACATGACCTGCCATAAAATACACCCATTTTGGCCTGAAATTTTTTTCTGTGTAGGTAATTTATTAAAACATTTCAACAAACATGCATAAAACAGAATCTTATATAACAACTCCACATATACAATTTGTTTAAAGTAAAGAAAAACTTAACGTGATTTTACGCAAGCATGCCTCTAGGCCACTGCATCATGCTTTCTGTGTATTCAAAATGTAGGAAGGTGGCCTCTAGTTCATGTGGCATATAAAACAAACAAGGGTGTACTAAGAGGGCTGTAATCCCAATTACAAATTATATTTATTTATTTGATTTATTTGTATGCGTTGATTGGGACAGAGCACTGATCATAATGGATCATCTTCAGGCTTAATCTTACATTTTACAGAATTGCTGTAGCATGTTAAGTACATTTCATTTTCATGACCTCACTATATTACAAGAATGAAAAAGGTTAATCGAGAAGTGTTTGCAGTTAAAGGCAATGAAGCAGAAACAAGTAAGCATAACACAAAATTGTCTGTGTATTTTGTAAAGGTTATCAGTTAATGCAATGGTAATATATGACAAAAATAAGAAAAAATAAAATTGGAAGTTTCTCATGAGAAGCTCAGAATAGGCTTGATTTACTCAGTGCACAATATGCCTTCCAATGGACATGACAGAAAAGAAGACACTCTAGTCTATCTCGCAGCTAATGGATGGTGTCCAAATCAAAAGCTGAACAATGAAAGGAAAGCTGATGATTGGTTTTATTATGTAGGAAGTAATAATATCCTAGTTCACAGGTAAGTACCAGGCATTCACTCTGCAGACTATTACATGTGTAGTCAATAAACAAACAGTAACCAAAAAAGACTCATACCTTGTACTTTGTGTCTGTGAGGTAAACATCTTAACCATTATGTCGGCCCCAACCTGTTACTAATAATATCCTATGATCTCTAAAAAAAAGACTTACCAGTCCATAGATAAGCATGCACATTAATGGCATAATTCCCTGTTAAATACTTACCTCAGAAACAAACAGGCTTTGGTAATGATTCATTACTTTTAAAATAAGTACAGGTGTTGTCCTAAGCCCAGGGAATAGGGGATAAACCCTGATTTGTGGTTCAATGCCTGGATGAGCTAAGATCCCGAGGGGAAGGGAGGTGACTAAGCTATCGGCTGTACTTACACAAAGTGGAGGTCTGGGTGTATCACAGTACAAAGGTACTATACCAGCAGTATTTGAGCCATGATGGGAAGTATGCCCACCAAGCAGCATTCTCTGTAGCAGGAACCAGGCATAAAAGCAGTAGTGCAAGTGTAAGGAGGCTGGTACTGTGGGATGGGACAATTGGCTACTGTGACAACTGGGGTATATGGCCCAGCAAAAACACCTCAATGGTCACATTTCACCCAGCGGGGGGGGGGGGATGAGTTGATCAATTCTTGCCCCATGGTGGGAAAAGAATCGGCCAAGTGGCTATGAGAGGGACAATGGGTGGCAGGAAAAACACACACACACACACACACACACACACACACACACACACACACACACATTCAAATGGAACATCTAAGGTATATTCTTCCCACAGATTCACCACCTCTCTTTATGGTGAATAGTTATACACAAAAATCAGTACAGTGTAAACAAGTTATGTAAATCATCATTATTCTGTATCTAAAGGACTTGTAATGTTATAAGGGGAAGATGACATCTATTACACTATTAACTGAATTGTTCTAGGATGCATCTTCAACTTGTAATAACATATCTCTTTTACTGAACTCAGCTCACCTGGTTGCTGAATCTTCCCACACACATTTTGATAATCTAGATTTCTTCACAAGAATGACTATTTTTATTTCACTGCAACACCATTCAATGAATTAAGAAGTATGGATATCAACACATCTGGCAAATTCTGGATTAAACAGTTAAAAAAGAAGCCAGCTACTTACCTGTAAAGGGGTTGCACAAGTATAAAGACAATTCTGATGGACAGTCATAAGATGTTTTATTAGGTGCTCTGGACCAATGGACCAACCGATCTAAAAACACAAAGAAAACACCAAATCCATTTATTTTATGTAGCAAACAAAGTGAAATATGACAGTTGCATAATTGGTAAATGTACTTTTACGACAGTGTTTCAGAGAGTCTTTAGAGAAGCTGACAAAACAATCTGCTCATTAAATATGATGTTACAAAAAAGCGTTCACACAAACACACACACACACACACTTTGGGACAAGACTGTTCTGAATAACCTTTTTAGACCACTCTCTTCTTTCCAGTTAAAGCTCTGAGTTATTTTCACATAACAAAAAGATGTTTGTAAACAACAACAAGCAAAGATCTTCAAGAGCGATTCTTTCTGTTTCAGTTTACTTTCATAAAAAGTACTGTACTTTCTAAATAATAACAGTTTGTCTGTTTCAGATATCTCATACTGAAGCAGAGTAACATAAAAAGATGGTGCTTCTACTTTAGCTTTCCTGTGCATCAAAGCTACACATCATTTAACAGCACAGTATTGCTTTAGCTTTCTACCACAATGAAATATATTAAAAAAAAAATACATGTAAGCTTCATGTTGTCTGGAGTTCTTAGGATGAATTCAACATTTTTTTTTAGAACTCCTCAGTTCTAACAAAATATGCTCGGATGTGCATTACCTTGACTTCAAAGTAAAGCTAAATCCCTTAATTAAACCTCGTCATTCTAGGTCAAGTCTTCACACTATAGTATGTGTGTGTGTATATAGGTTCATAGGTTGGTACTAGGCTATCGGCCCTAGGGCCTATACACGCCTAGCCAAACAATTCCCCAGATATTTCTTCCCACAATATTTACTTCCCTGGACCCTTGTCTAGCAGGGCGACTGACGTGATCCCCGGGGTGAATTTCCTATCTCCCATCCAATCTTCAAGGTTCTTTTTGAAGAGGGCCAAGGAGGCGCTCTGCTTGACATGTATGGGCAGTCTATTCCAGAGTATGGGGAGTCTCTGGGCCAGGAACCTATCCCTCCAGCATGTTTTGTTCATTGTGATGACAATGTTTAGATCCCTGGAGCATGTGGCTCTGAGGGATTGGGATTTCTTTAAGGGGAGCATGTCCGACAGCTCAGGGTTTGACATGGCCTTGTATGTTAAGCAGAGATTGCCTCTGAGTAGACAATATGCCACAGAGTATAGCTGGGATTTTTTAGACGGTCAGCATAGGGCATCTTGCTTTAGGCCTGTGATTCTTTTAGTGAGGAATTTCTGCGGCCATTCCAGCTGTTGCAGATGTCTTGTGAGGTACATACCAAATGGGGCGTTGTACTCTATAATGGGTCTAATGAGGGATGAGTACAGTGGGATAATGACCTCCTTTGTTCTGGATGAAAAGTCCTTACTGGTGAGGTGTGCCACATAGAAGGATTTTCTGACTGTTGTGGCAATGTGGTTATCGAAGGTGAGACCACTGTCCACCTGTGTCCCTAAGTCTCTCATCACACTTTCAGTGTTTAGTGTACTGCAACCTATGTGGTAATTCATGGGTACATGGTTTTTCCCAAAGGGGATAACTATACATTTCTTGGCATTAAGCTTGAGCCCACAGGTCTGGCATAAAGCATATGTTTCTGTAAGGCCCTTTTGTAGAATATCCACATCATTTGGGGATTCAATAATGGCCCCCAGTTTGCAGTCATCTACAAACTTTGTTAGCCAGAGTCCCTTAGTGTTGGTCTGTACTTTAGAGAAGTAGATGATGAACAAGAGCGGTCTCAGGACTGAACCCTGAGATACTCCACTTGTCTGGAGCTGGATTTGGAGTTGGCTACTTTTACAGTCTGGCTTCAGTCAGTAAGCCAGTTAGCAACCCATTGGGTGATGTAGGGATTTATGCCCAGCTTAGTAAGTTTATCTATGATTCCAGAGTGGGGGATGGTGTCGAAGGCCTTGGCAAGGTCGAGATAGGCTGTGTGGACCACCTTACCCTCGCCAGCAGCTCTGGAGACTGATTCGAAGAAGTCAATCAGGTTCAGGAGACAAGATCGGCCCTTAACAAAACCAAACTAGGTGGGGTCCAGTGTTTGAAGGTTGCTAATGTTTTTGTTTATAAGTTTCATGATAATGCGTTCCATGCCCTTGTCAGACTGATGGGACAGTAGTTCCCAGGATCCAAGGTGGATCCCCACTTGTGGAGTGGGAGAACTGTAGCTGTGTGCCACACAGTGGGAACGAAGCCTGAGGTGAGGCTATGATTAAACATGACAGTTGGGTGAGATGCCAGTTCATTTTGTAGTTCATGTAGTACACAGACTGGGATGTCATCTGGTTCCATGGATGCTGTATTCTTAGCTTTGGAGAGTGAGGTTTCTACCTGTGTGGCCGTGATTACCAGAATTTGGCAATCTTTTGGTACTGAGATGGGCCCTTTAGGGGGTGAGAGGGGGGTGAAGTTGGCACTTAATCGATCTGCCAGGATATTGGCAATATCCTTGGGATCAGTATATTTAATGTCATTCTGTTATAGCTCAGAGCAGATTTGTGCATTGCCATTTAGATTCTTGACATAACTATAGAATGCCTTGTGGTTGCCTTTGAAATAATTGGCAATTTTATTTTCGTAACTAGCTTTGAAGGATTTTATGAGGGATCTCAGCTTCTTACTGAGGCTGGTAAAGGAGTTTTCTGCATCCTGGGATTTTCCTCTTTTCTGCAACAGTTTCTTCCTTCTGTTGTATAGTTTGTTTATGGCAGGGGACCACCACAGTGGCTTACTTTTTTTGGAGGAGAGCATCTTGATTCTATTTGGGATGGCACGATTTATGCATGAGTGGATGTGCTCGTACAGTGCCTTAGTGTAGGATTCAGCAGTTGGACTTTCAGATTCCATCTGCATGGGTGCCATGAAGTTTGTCACTTCTGACTTAAGTAGCATTAAGTTGGCTTTGGAGACGTTTTTTTAATGCAGGTTTCCTTACTGGGGGGTGGGGATGCGATGTGGATGTCAAGGGTGATTTGCTTATGGTCAGACCTGACCAATGAGGGTGTGACCACTTGTGTGGAGCATCTATCTCCCATGTTGGTAATGACCAGGTCTAGGATATTGGAGCCCCTGGTGGGACAATAGATTAGCTGATCCAGGGCATTGGAATTTATGAATTCCAAGAACCGTTGGGAAAAGATGTTGGTACCCGAGTAGTTTTCCCAGTTAATGGCAGGGTAGTTGAAATCACCCAGTATTAGGGTGTTTTTTTGTATCTTAATATTTTCCAGTATGTTTAGAAAGGTGTAGTGAGAATCTTGGGGAATGGTGGGGAATCTGTAGCAAGCTACAATTTGGATTGCAGTCTTATGTTAGTTGCACCTGGATAATTTCAGATGCATTGTGTTGGGCAACTAGCCTGGAGGTGTGAATATCCTTGGTGAACAGGGACACTCCTCCACCTTTAGTGTTTCAGTCTTGGCTTGGTGGCTGAAAAGTGTGGTACGAGTTGTAGCCTGGTATTGCAGTGGTGCTCTCTGGAGTCTTGAACCGGGTCTCAGTTACTGCACAGATATCAATGTTCTCCATTTTTAGGAGTGCCTCGAGAGTGCATTTTGAGGTTTAGACTTCTAGCATTGAGTAGCATTACCTTCAGATTTTGCATGCTTGTATCTGTTATGGTGGTGGTTTTGTCCTTTGAACCTTGCCTAAAAAAGGTACTACAGGGGTGGCAAGAGCTTTAGCCAGTAACCTGAATCCCAGAGGTAACAGGTGCAGACCATCTCTGGCAAAGCATCATTGTTTGTCGATCATGTCATCCCAGGCAGACAGATACTGGATCCCCTTTGAATGACACCAGAAGCTTAGCCAATTGCTGAACTCAATCATTTTGTCCTTGTACTGTAAAATCATTCTGGGCGAAGGCACGATGCTACTTAGGGCTAGGGTCATACCTGCCTGGGCCACATGATCCAAGAGCGCTTCCATGTCTCTTTTCATGTAGTCCAGGGAGGTACATCTCAAGTCATTCACTCCAACATGGACAATGACTCCAACATGGACAATGACAGAGTCGTATTTGTACTTGTTGTGGAGTAACTTGAGTGCATGTGTTATGTGGTGGATCCTGGCACCCGACAGACAGCTGACTGTAATTTTCTCCTTGCTCAGATTGGTGAGTGGGACATCAGTGTGCCTGACTATAGAGTCACCTATGACTAAAGTGTTGGGTATGCTGTCTTGAATTAGAGGCTGTTGTTGAGTGGCACACTGGTTTTGTGAGCTACGTGTCACTTTGTTTGTGACTGGTGTCTGTTTGCATTTCAGCTTCGGAGGTCCTTATTGCTTGGCCAGGTTAATGTTAAGGGCCTCCACATATGTGGGTTTAGTGTTGCTATATGTGGGTGTGGGTTTTGAAGGGCTATGTGTTGCTTGAGGTGAAGTGCAAGTGTTAACCTTCTCCTTTTGACTGTCATACACAATCTTGGTTGGAGAGAGCTTTGCTTCCAGTTTGGCTATGTAAGTGCATCTCTCACAGGTTGTAGTGTTGGGTGGTAGGAGGAGAGGGTTGTCTGTGTACATGAGGCAGTTGCTGCATTGCCCCAGTATGCCCAGATTCACCAGGTGGACAGGAGAAATCACCGGAAGCTGACCCTTGGACATGCCTGTTTAGATGCTTTTTTTTTTCTAAAGTACAAGAGCTTTTTTCCTTACCTTTGCAAGGTACTTTGCAATTAAGTACAAGAGCTTTTTTCCTTACCTTTGCAAGGTACTTTGCAATTACAGGCTTAGTGCCTATGATTAATTTCTCCTTATTAACAAGGAGAGATGGGTGCTTGTATCAGTTTAAGGCTTCCTAGTGCTTTCCAGCAGGTTATAGAGCAAGTGGTAGTCACAGGGGTTCAGATTTTAGTGCTACTACTGAAAAAACAGCTAGTTCTCAAGGAAATTTTGAAGTGCAGACTTTCTGGCACCTGGAATAGTTTAACCGTAGCCCCACAGTGCGAAAAATGCACAAACACACGCATTTTTAAGCCAGAAAGTTGAAAGGGATAGAAATCAGCCCCAAAATGGCTAATAAAATTACAATTTCAGAGCTGGAAACCACTCCTCTAGTGTTAGATAGGCAGTACAATGCTCACCACTCCCACTGGTAAGCAGCAGGACTTCCCTCTACCACAGCACAGTCTGGATAGCTCTGAACACAGAACATAAAGTCCTGAAACCAACAAAGCTTGGGATTTGGACTATACTAGCTAGGAAAATCAGGAAACAAGCAAACAAGATAGTATTTTTTTTTGGGGGGGGGTTGCTTTTTATGGTTAAAACAGGCTAAACAATGCAATCTTCTTCTTCTTCTTTCGGCTTTTCCCAGTTAGGGGTAGCCACAGCAGATCACATGTCCGCTCAAGATTGGCAGTGGAGTTTTATGGTGTCGAGTTGCCAGCCTGGCGCCCAATCTTCCACAGAAGGCACACACACACACACACACACACACACTCACTCACTCCTAGGGCCAATTTAGAGTGTCCAGTCCACCTACAGCATGTCTTTGGGATGTGGGAGGAAACCCACACAACCACAGGGAGGACATGCAGACTCCACACAGAAGGCACCCCAGCCGAGGATCGAACCAGGGAACAATACAGTAAATAAACACAGAAAAGGCTAACGCACTTGAGTGTGTAGACCTAAACAGTAAATGCAATTAAAACTCTACAAAATTAGCAATTTAAAACTTTTTGACTGAAGCCAGTCAAGTGCACAAATGAAAAACTATTTAAGAGGCAGTAATACAGTAGAATAAGTAGCTAGTCTACATATACAGAAAAGTCTATATATACAGAAAAGCAGCTAAAACACACACACAATTCAGATGCAGTGCAAGCTAGAGCACTTAAGTTGTAGCAATATTAAGGCAAATACAATTTTAATAAATGCACTAAAATATACTCTACATTTCCAAAATGTTTGAGAAGCACAGTCAGAACACAAGGAGGTTCAGGCAATTTTTTTTTTTTTTTTTGAGAAAGGAGGAACAGAAGGAAAGAAACTAAGTGGGTTGGCCTTCTCAGGTGTTCTCTCTGTATTAGGTAATATGAGCTAATGACCCTAGACTTGGAGGAGTGTCCCAGATCAAATTTACAGTAGGGGCGGGCAACTGCAAAGCCACCAAGTATAACAGCAAGACACCAACAGGGACAAAGGGTGGGGAACAATACTAAAGCTAGTAGCCTACACTCTTTTAGACAGTAAACACTACAGAAATGTTTATCACAGCAGTGAGCCACAAAATGAACATTTTTAAACAGATAAAGGAGCAAGGAGACTCTACAGAATGCTTTTACCGCAAACAAATCAGTTATATGATACACTCCTTGTCAGTAAATCAGAACAAACAAATATGTGCTTAACAAGTACAGAAAATACCTTTCACACAGTGAAACTAGCTATAAAGCTGTACAGTGTGACAGTAAAAAACATATTTGTGTGTGTGTGTGTGTGTGTACACACGTATGGGCTACAGGGCATTTGTTACATTCCACTCACCAAAACACCAACCTCACTAAAATGTCCTGTTTCCTAATGTGTAGCCCATTCCCTGTCAAAATGTTTACTTTCTAAATATACTGAGACAAGCATTTTCAATTACTGTGTTGATTGGAGGATTGAATGAGAAATTGCCCTTCCACTATGCAGGTGAAAAAATATATAAATATATATGTGTGTGGGGGTCTACTCTGACCCACTGAAATTACACTTTATCGAACTGTACTTACCTGACTCTACTTCTCTGAAACAATGTGAAACCAAAACAATGGACTACCAAAATCCTTTCCCTGTGAAAGGAACTACTTGGCCACCACGGAAAAAGACCTCCCCCCCTCTTAAATATGCAACTCCGAGGTCACACTAACACTGAAGAAAGGGTAAAATTCACCATGGTGGCCAAGTGGTTCCTTTCACAGGGAAAGGATTTCGGCAGTCCGTTCTTTTGGTTTAACATTGTTTTGGAGAAGTGGAGTCAGGTAAGGAGAATTCGATAAAGTATAATTTTGATGGTCAAAGTAGACCCAAATGTGTGTGCGTGTGTTTACTTTTTTATATATATATATATATATATATATATATATATATATATATATATATATGGTTCTAGGTTATAACACCGACAGCACACAACATCGACAACGACATCACCGACACCACATCGACAGCTCACAAACACGACACCACACACACTCAACACATCATCACAACAACCAATAAACAAAACAAATTCCCTGACCAAAAACCACACACACAACACAAGCACACCTAAATCCTAACAAACACTAAACCTTACATACACAACTATCCACTACCCTAACCGAAACCCTAACCCTAAGGTCCGTCACTATCGCACACTAACCTAACCCGCCTGACCTAACTCACTTAACCGCCTAACCCAAACAAACTCACTACTGCACCGTTACCTAACCTGCGCCTAACCCTAACTCACTTAACCCGCCTAACTCAAAACATTCACTACTGCACCCTTACCTAACTCGCCCCTAACCCAAACTCACTTAACCGCTAACCCAAAACATTCACTACTGCACCCTCACCTAACTCGCCCCTAACCCTAACTCACTTAACCCACCTACAGACCGCCAACATCGCACACTTACCTTACTCGCACCCTAACGTCCGTCACTACATACTTACACATCCTTTCCCCATCTCGGTGTTCTCCGCGTCAGTGTTTTCATCCGTCGATCTTCTCGCATCGGTGATTTCGCTGTCGGCCTTCTCATCTGTCGACGTTGTAACCTAGACCCATATATATATATATATATATATATATATATATATACATACACACACACACACACATATATATATATATATATATATATACACACACACACACACACACACACACACACACACACACACACAAGATACACTGAAAGAGAGAGAAAATGTGGAATATATGTTTTTACATGTTAATAACCTGGCAACAATGATCAGCATGCAATGTGCTGCAATTCAGTTTTAAATACAGACCTTACTGAAGTTATACCACACCAAATCTTCTACCCATGCATACTATGGTTTTATTCATAAACATGCCCGAGAGGGGTCATTAAAGGGCCCTGTGCCCATGACACAGAATTTTGCATCTCAGCTTGTTCGACATGATGAGGGAAAGTGTCCTAATCAACTAATTTGTATGTCTCTGAATCACACTTAGTGCAACATACAGATCATTGCTGATCTGCATGTCATAGTAGTTAACTGCTGTGTCCGCATCAAATAGCGATGAGTCCCACCCAATCACTCACACACATACACATTCCACAGTCTTTGCACCTGTCCAGGAGTTATTCCCTAATCCTCATACTAGTGTACGTGCCATTATGGCACAAGAGTTTACAGTACTCCCAGGTGGCTAGTGCTCCACCCCATACCAGATGAAGTGTCATAAAAGCACAAGTGTACTGTGCTGCGGAATACTTTGAAACAGTTTCAGACATTTTAGGGCTACAAAATAAATGAAGGTTAAACATATTTATAGGGACAAGACAAAAGGAAATACTTGAAGATATGGTTCAAACTGACTCTGTTGTGTCACCTAAGACATGTGAGGGAATAAAGCAAGTGATAATTACAAGATACAAGACTGGAAGGTTATGGCCATCAATTTGGACGGTAAGATATAGGCAGTGAAAATGTTCATAGTTCCTTTGGTTATATGTATATAAGACAGGCATATTTACATCAGACAAATGGGAGTTTGTGAAAGACAACTGACAAGGAATGCAGAGTTTATTTGGGGGAAGGAAAGAGCAAAATTTAAATGAGGTAAGTTGGTTCTCCTTTCAGTGCAATGGGGATTGGGACTACCACATTTGAGGGGATATTTTAAGGTCATAGAGTTGAGATTTTGTATCTGTAACTCTAGCTGAGGGATATAGATCAAAGAGGAAACACATGATGGTGGTACAATGGAAAGTACATAAGATAAAGACAAGTTAGTATTTTGGATACAAACATTTTAGGAAAATAGCAATAATCATGTAAAATATTATATCTGCAATGTGGCAGAATTTTTATAAAGACTAAATAAGTGTGGGACTGCAGCAAGGAAATCCTTTGAATACGGATGTGCAGTAGGGTGCACAAATTAAAGAGGGGGTAGCTGGAAGTAACTGGAGGAAATTAGCTAAGAAATCAAGGTATTGGGCAATAGGTACACAGAGGGAAATATAATAAAGTTGAAGAAAGCCAAGCAAGTACTTGAATTTTGCAGATTTGTCTCCTACATCAGGCACTGACAGTGAGAAAGGAAAAAAATAAGTGAAAGATCAGCCCTGTTACAGTTTCTAGTGGAACCAAGAACAGAAACTGTCATCAGAAAAGGGATAATTAGCAAGGCATACATTTAAACCAAACAAATCAGTTAGAGGAACTTAGAAAGGTCTTGGAGAAGAAAATAAATTACGAAGGAACAAAGGAAAAAGATTTGCAGGGTCCCTGAGTATGAAACGAAATCCAGACATTTCAAGCTATTTCAAAGAAATGCTTCCTCATGTGTTTTTATACATCAAACAGACTTCATGGGATCATCAGCAAAGTGGAGGGTTGGCATTAGAGATTTGAAGGAGAAGAAACAAGTCACCGTGTATATGTATTTTGGGGGACATAAGGAGCTGATTTAGTTTTAAAAGTTCCTTACAGAATGCTTGATACAATCCTGGGGGGAGGGGACAAATTTTAGCCGCTAGTTATGTTTTTAAAGCAAGTTTGTGTTTAGTAGATCAAGATTGTAAAGACATTCTAAGACTTTATTAAGATTAATGCTGTTGGCATCCAAAAAAGCAATGTAAATAAAAACTAAACCAACTGTAGAGAATATACTGCACATTATAAAATAAATTAAAGTTGGTAGTTTTAAAGAATGGAAGAAATAAATGACATATTTGTGATCACTGCTTATAAAATAGTGGGCTCTTTGTATGAAGTGGGACAACTGGAGGGTATTGAAAAATGTGAAGGCATGATGTAAATAATACATTGAAGCTATGAGGAATTTATAATGTATGAAGATGGTAATGAAATATATGCTTGACATTTTTATTATTAGTATTTGTGAGCCCTTGTTACAAACAAGTGTGATGAAGTAAATGTGCTAAACAACCCTAGGTTTGCTAAAATTGTCTTACTATGTGAATGGGAGGCAAAGTTTATGAATATAAGAACGGATGCTGTGACATGGCTCATTTGGAGCTTCAGAGTGGAAATTTCTTGATAATGCTGATGTGGGGTATACATTAGGGAACTTTTACAATCTTGATCTTGCGGGACATTGCATTTTTTTGTATTAGATGTAATTAACTGAATATGGATTTCATGGATTGATTAGACAGGGAGAAGTATTAAACCAGTTATAAGAAGCATCACTGTAGAATTTTCCTGCTGACAATGCTAAAATATGTTTAAATTGCATTCTTATAATATTTTTGGATAATTTGAGAGCCTAGGAGAAGAATTTGGTTGGGTTATTTTATTTTTTATTTTATGTTTTATTAGAAGGTAACATTCAGAGCACAGAACTGCTGTGATTTAATTAGTGTTGTTTGGTTTATAATAATTATAGAGGCTTTTTATACATTTTGTTTACACTGCATTAGGCTGGGGTTGTTTGATAAAACATTGTGTATAAGGATGATGGATATGTTTCACAGGTGCTTCAGTGTACTGGAAGGTCATGAAACAAGGCTAGTTTGGTCAAAGTGTTATTTGGGTGGAGCTGTGTTTGTTGTGAAATATTTAATGATTACTGTGCCACTAATATTAAGAGGTGTGATTTAGAAGAGTGAGATGGTACTTGCAGGAAATCAATATCTAGAATGTGGGGAAATACAAGGGGTGAAGGTGAATAGTTGCAATGATGGATATTCTAAGTGGTTGAGTAAGCAGTTGAGCATTTGTGCTATAATTTATTATAGGTTTTGCTTACATTTTTAAACAATTTTGTCAATGTTTTCTGCAATTTACTTTTAGCAATATATTGTTGTGTTTAAATGTTGAATTTAACAAACTACACTTTTAAATGTTTATAGATAGATGGGTGTTTGTTCAAATTTATGTAAATGTGGTCCTCTTAATTGTGTTTTTCTTTTTTTTTATGATTTGTTTATTCCTATTCTGATCAATACTGATTGACTTGTCTAAGGGGCAAACCGCATACCAGAGTCCGGAGCAATTCTGTAATGGACCTTTGCGTATTGGTGCAACAACATAAAGCTCCTGAACTACACCAGGTTTTTGAACTGTGGACTATGCTATGGGTCCCCTTTTCCACAGTAACTATGTCTCTAGACTCTTCCAGTTAAACAGATGTGAATGCTGTCATTCCACTGCACACAGTCCCTTTATGAGATGCACAAGGCTTTAGTGTTTGTCTTGGAAGAGAACTAGGCTTAAAATGGCCCCCAAGGACAGCTAGCTTAGTGTTCACCTATGAATCTATAGGTGAAAGTCTGTGAAAAAGAGGAGAAAATGTTTCTTTTGGGAATAACATTGTAGTTAATCAGCAGGGAGCAGAAAAGTGGCTTCAAACAGTCTAGAAGAAGAAAAAAGTAAAACAAGTACTTTCAGAAATCTTCAAAATTAGTGGGACATTAAAAATTATATAAAGTGAAATGCTAAAAAGTTAAAAATAAAGAGGTAATGCTAAGTAAGCATTCTGATGAACTGACTGATTTTTGAAAGTCAGATATTCACATAACAAAGAATGGCAGGACATTAGGCTTCCCAGGAAGAATTAAAAAACAAAACCTACAGGGAAAAGGATCTGAGGGTCACTGCCATCCCACAGAATTTAGGGAGAACAGATTTATCAGTTTTATGAGGATAAAAATATTAGTTTTAAGCGGATAAAAAATAAATAACTGGACTGGGGTAACTGTTGAGACAGCATATCTTGTATATGCCCCAAATCTTGCCATTAGTGCTACACAGTTCCTCTCTTTCCCCTCACAAGTGTAGTGTGCCGTGTGGATAGTATTTCCCCCTGCCCTCTATCCCCATTCTGCTGTTGGTGCCATTAAGCCATAATGGTATTATCCCTGGTGGCTAGTGTCCCCCCCGATCCCAGTATTACTTTTAGATGAACATGGGATGTGGTGGGGCCAGCCATGCTGATTAACGCATCTGATTGATTTCCTGAATTGCTCATCATCTGGATGCCTTCCAGTGTAATTATCATATGCATCTCCCCTAAACTGCCACATTAACATACTGCATGGCTAAGAGTCCAGCCCTACTTGGTGATGCATTTCTTCATGCTAGAGCTCCATGCAGCATCATGTTAGGGCTGTTTCTGAATTCCAAAAGGTTACGGTGATGTACACAAAGGTGTATATGTTGCAGTACCTTTATGAATTGCCCCATGGTCTCCAATCATGCATGTCTCTTTCTAAGACAAAGACTAATTAACCTTAACTGTCCAGTGTTTGGAGGTTCCCTATGTCTTTATTGATTAATTTTATGATGAGTCTTTCCATGTTGTCATAACTGAGGCTGGTCAGTCTTAGATTTTCCAATTTTTTACATTCAGACATTACAATAAAGTAAACTGGTCTGATGAGTCACGTATGAAAGATGAGTACAGGTGTTCATTATTGGAATCTATACTGTGCAAGCCTATGGAGAGAGTTTAATATCCTATGGAATGTAAACACAGTAAACTGACATATTGGTGGGTTACTGATATATGTAAGTTATACAAAAGAAAGAAATAACGGTTTCAGAAATTTATGTTAAACCCAAATCCTACTATTAAAAGGAAACTGAATAGCACACTTGGAATTTTAAGTATCAGCTAGTTGATAAGAAGGTTAAATTGGAATCAAATTTGTCTAAACATAATCTGTTAATAAGAAAGACTTATTAATACGTAAATTAATTTAGCAAAAATAATGATTTTTATGTCATCTATTTCTATTACTAGAAACACAGTTTCTGAAACACAGAAAATGGCAGAAGAGTTTGTAAGTTTTTTTCTCAATGTACGCAAATTATACATAACTCTTCTCTCCCAGAGTTAATGACAACAATAAATGTTTACAAGTGTTGATCTAATTTTAACAATTTTGAGTAAAACAGGTAATAAACTTTAATGGGACCAGATGTAATACTAGCAATGTTAACACATGGATTAACAGATAATCTTTCAAGTGTATTATACTTTATTTATAATGCATGGTTATGAAACTGCACAGTTTGGAAGAATTCAGTGATTTTACAAATTTATAAGAAAGCTGATAAATTACAGTTAGCTAATTTCAGACATATTAATCTAACATCAATTCATTGTAAATGTTATAAACGAACATTATTAAAATTACTTTCTGATTTGAATAACCACTCAGCTGTGATATATACCAACATGGGTTTAGCATTGGAAGAGCTACTCTTACTAATTTAGTAGAGTTTTATGATCAAGTAATTCTTGCACTTGATTATTTAAACTACTGGAGTTATTCACATTGATTTACCAAAAGCTTTCAATACTCTCTCTCTCTCTCATAGCTCAACATCTTTAAAGTTGGGTCTATGTTATAACAGCAAATGATCAAAAGATCGAATGCTGTTATATCAACCACAAAAGAATGAACAGCAAATTTTTTCTCAGGGAAAAAATTTGCTGTACCCAAAAAAAAAAACAAAACACTAACCCCCCCCCTTAAATATACCAACTCCGAGATCGCACTACAGTGCTGAAAACAGCAAAGTGATGGAAGCGGCCAAGCGACTTCTTTCTCAGGGAAAGAATTCGCTTAAAAGCCGCTTCATCATTTTGCTTTTTCGACATTTACAGTTCGAAGATGCATTTGGCATAATGCATCTTCGTTCTTCTGACAGGAACCCTTATAGTCTGCCAACTCATTACATTCCCAGAAAATATGTTTCCAGTTGCCTCTTTCTTCCCGATCACACCTCCAACATTTGTGGTCTACCTTAGGAAAAATTCTTTGTAGTCTACTTGGGGTATAAAAATACCTATATAAACACTTCCAAGCAAAGATCTTAAATATTCTAGACTTTGTTGCACATTTGGAAGACATACTTATATCCCCCATTGTTTCTTTGTGAATTGCTCATCTAATCTCTATCCCCAATCTTTTCGAACCTCCTCTGATTCTTATAGTCATCATGTAATATTGTATATGCTCGACTAATTATTCCTTTTTTAATGGCTACTAAAAACTCAACCAGTACTGGTCTTTTGTTTAGGACCCCTCTATTTCTTTCTCTTTGCCTATACTCTGATATTAATCCCCGACAGGGAAGGCGATCTCTAACCTGCAGTCAAAATAAATCCTTGACGCCTTCCCATTCTATTACCTTTCCTTCTCTAGTTATTTGCTCCCAATACCTTGGTCCCTTTGCCATTTTTTTTCCAATAAATTCCAGCCCCCTCTTGATTATTGTCTGTATCCCTAATTGCGGTCATTCTTATCAGCAGAATCTCCTTTCTCTATTCCTGTGTTGTCTTAGTTTCTTAGAATTCTTTCTGCTTGGATCACTTCTTGACTGAATGGATGGATGTACCCAGAGTGTCTCTAGAACAAGACATCATTTTGAATATCTTCCAGTTTCACCTGGTGTACCATATGGTCCCTTTTTATTCAATTTACTACTACTAACTTGTCCTGTTAACAACCACTGCTAGCAAGCAAAATATAAAGATGACTGAAAGATAGGATTTCTTTTGGAATGTAAAGGGATGTAATTTCTAATTGCTAACTTTCTCACTCAATTTTGTTCTTGGGCTAAGAGAGTAAATTTGAACTTTACTACCAATAAATGTGAAGTTATGCATTTTGGTAGGCCAAACATTACACCAATGTTAATATTAAATGGAGTAATTTTATATAAGACAACTAGTTACAAAGACTTGGCTATCCTAATTTCTTCTGACTTTTTTTTTAGCTCATGTGTCTTGTATTAGGAAACATGCCTTTTTATTAATGGGACAAATGTTCAACTCTCTGTCTTTAAGAGAAGAGGTTTGTTTAATTGCATCTATATGTCATGTACATTTGTCCCACCCTGGAGTATGACACGTGTTGTTCATATAATGTTCAGAGGAAGTAAACAAAAAGGATATCTTCAGTGAAACACCTTACTTACCAGGAAAGATGTTGCACTTTAAGCTTACATTCGCTTCATTTTACATATACTAAGGGTAAAACGTATTATTTGTTATAGAACATCCTGCAATCAAATGTTACTAACAATTTATAACAACACTTTTACTAACAGAAAAAAAGTCCAAGTAGCCACTACAACCAAAACGAAATGAATCCAAAAGGCTACTAGCGGAATCACGAAGACGCTGGAAACGTGAATAAATTCCACACTTTTAATGAAGGTTTAGCGCTTTCATCTAGTACAACTAGACTTCATCAGAACTTTGGAGATTGGGGAAAATCCAGATAGAGCCTCTATCTTCTTTGAATTAAAGATTTTGAGAGGAAATATGATGGATTATAATTAATAAGTAGTGATAATAATTCAAGTTGTAGGCATTTGCTCTTCAAAAATGTAGGGCAATTCACGTTCTCTTATTCTATCAACATTTCAAGTTAAAATACTAATATTTAAAAACTGTTTATTTCTGGATCTAAACCTTCATTAAAAGTGTGGAATTTATTCACGTTTCCAGCGTCTTTGTGATTCCGCTAGTAGCCTTTTGGATTCATAACACTTTTACTAACATCAGGGTATTTAGGCTTGACAATATAAAATGCATTATTCCAAAGTATAGAACATCTATGAGATATTGCTTTATAACTTAAGAAATTCCTAGATTATGGAATCAAATTCCTATTTCTATCAGGTTATCGCTTGATATAAAAAGTTTTAAATCTATCTTTGATCATTGGATGGGAGATAATGTTTATGACACACAGTTTAATGAAACGGACCTGAACACTGGAAATAAACAAGTGAAACTTAAGAAACATCTGAAATCAGTATTTAATACCATTTCTGAGGGTCTGAATCATTTTTTTTAACTTAGATTCCTCGAAAATCACTAGCTTGTTCTTATCCGAATGATAATATGGAATGCTCAAGATCATAGTTTTGAGGTGTTTCTCATTTTCTGAAAGTTGCTGGACTGTGGAGTTGGTATTTTTAAGTTGATGGTGGGGGGTGTAACTGCATTTCAAGGTCTCAAAATTGTATCTTTTAGAGGTATGCAACAGAAACATTCACCCATCACTAAGTTGCACCAGTCTTATCATTGTTAACAGCATGTAACATTTTTAATAATTTGCAAGTGACTTATAAACCATTCTGTAATATCCATATTGTGGTTATTAATTATGCTACTGTTGAGCACTTCAATTGCCCACTGCCATGAAAACACATGTTCCACCAAAACTTTAAATCTGACAAAGTGTACAAGTTCACAACAAAAAGACGACAGTGCTAAACAAACTGTTCAGTGTAACACTATTTTGATTCCTTAAGACACACTTCATATTTAGATTCAACACTCAATACTCAAGTGACTGACAATCTAATATATCCAAAACAGTAAACAGTCCTTCTGAACACAGTTGCTTAGAATTAGTAACAAAAATATTCCAGCAATACACACCCTCACACCAGTGTAGAAATCGACGATTCACATCCTTAGAATCTATAACATAAAACATTTTTGGATAATCACATTCAACTATTAAAATCTTTAAGATGTAAAGCATCCAGTAAATTGACTTTTGGTAATGTTACTCTGAAAACATTACCACTTACCAGTCAAAGAATCAAAGGGCAGGCTCAATAAAACTGCTAAAACGAAGGTAGAAACACGACGATAGACTAGTAATAAAAAATAAAAGTAATTCGTGGACTGGTATCACCGTTTATCAAAATTAATTGTTTACACACTTAGCGCTTTCACCCAGCCAGTCCGTGGGTTTCATCAGAGTAAAAAACATTTAAAAACCTTGTTCAATTTTATATAATTCGAATCTCTCTTCAACCAATCACGTCTACTTTAATTAAATTCTTTTCCTATTACTTTAGTTACCTTAATTCATTTAATTATAATTATTAATACGGTTAAAGAAACATGGGTAAAGGTGTTTAATAATAAATTGGAGATCACGAATACTATAGGTAAAAGTCCCAGTATTGTATTTAGTAGGGGGAAAAATTTAAAAGAATATTTTGAGAGCGATCGACAATACAAGAATTCAAAAATGAAAAAATGTGGTTTATGTAGAACATGCAAATTTATAAATGATGGTCCATATGTAATGGTGCAAAATTTTAACAGATCTATAAGATGTCCGGGTCATGCTAATTGTAACACTAAGATGGTAGTATATTTAGCAACGTGTTTATCATGTCCTGCCTACTATGTAGGTAAAACAATAAGGAAATTAAAAGAGCGTATAATGGAGCACAATAGAGATATTAAAAATAAGAAGGTAACAAGTTCCTTATACTTACACAGTACAAAATGCCTGGATTTTAAAAGGTTTATATTTTTTATAATTGATAGGATTCCGGCGAATATTAATAAGGAAGGAGATGTGAACAATTTATTGGAAACAAAGGAATGTTTATGGCAACTCAGGCTTAATGCCAGTAATATGCCTGGTATAAATGAACATATTTCCATTTCTAGTATTTTAAAGAACAAATCATATTGTATTTAATATATATATTTTACAACAAACAAATAGAATAAAGAATACATGTATAGTAACTACAATAGATAACACTATTATTAAATACATACAAAACATATTTATTCTAATTTATTTAATATTTAATATTTATATTTTATGTATTTATATATATATGAAGAACTGTACAAGTTAGATACATGGTTGAATATATTTATTGTTAGAATGGGAAGTTTTTAGTATTATACTATATATTTTAAAGAGATATATTTTAAATATTTTAAATGGATACATTTATGGAATATTGTATAATTTCATCATTTCTCTTTCGGCTTTTCCCGTTAGGGGTCGCCACAGCGGATCATCTCTTTCCATTTCTTCCTATCCTCTGCATCTTGCTCTGTCACACCAACATGTCATGACATCAGCATGTCCTCTCTCACCACGTCCATAAACCTTATCTTAGGCCTTCCTCTATTCCTCTTACCTGGCAGCTCCATCCTTAGCATCTTTTTCCCAATATACCCATCATCCCTCCTCAGCACATGTCCAAACCAACGCAATCTCGTCTCTCTTGCTTTGTCTCCAAACTGTCCAACATGAGCTGACCCTCTAATATACCGATTCCTAATCCTATCCATCCTAGTCACACCGATTGCAAATCTTAACATCTTTAACTCTGCCACATCCAGCTCTGACTCCTGCCTTTTTGTCAATGCCACTGTCTCCAACCCATATAACATAGCTGGTCTCACTACACTCTTGTAGACCTTCCCTTTCACTCTTACGGATACCCGTCTGTCACAAATCACTCCTGACACTCTTCTCCACCCATTCCACCCTGCCTGTACTCTCTTCTTCACCTCTCTTCCACATTCACCATTACTCTGAACTGTTGATCCCAAGTACTTAAACTCGTCCACCTTTACCAACTCTACTCCCTGCATCCTCACCATTCCTCTACCCTCCCTCTCATTTACACACATATATTCTGTCTTAGCCCTGCTGACCCTCATTCCTCTGCTCTCTAGAGCATATCTCCACCTCTCCAGAGTCTCCTCAACCTGATTCCTACTCTCACTACAGATCACAATGTCATCTGCAAACATCATAGTCCACGGGCCTCCTGTCTGATCTCATCTGTCAACCTGTCCATCACCACTGCAAATAAGAAAGGACTCAGAGCTGATCCTTGATGTAATCCCACCTCCACCTTAAACGGATCTGTCACTCCCACTGCAGTCCTCACCACTGTCACACTACCCTCGTACATATCCTGTACCACTCTTATGTACTTCTCTGCCACTCCCGACTTCCTCATACAATACCACAACTCTTCTCTAGGCACCTTGTCATATGCTTTCTCCAAGTCTACAAAGACACAATGCAACTCCTTCTGACCTTCTCTGTATTTCTCCATCAACACTCTCAGAGCAAACATTGCATCTGTAGTGCTCTTTCCTGGCATGAAACCATACTGCTGATCACTAATCATCACCTCCCTTCTTAACCTTGCTTCCACTACTCTTTCCCATAACTTCAAGCTGTGACTAATCAGTTTTATCCCTCTGTAGTTACTGCAGCTCTGCACATCACCCTTATTCTTAAAGATAGGTACCAAAACACTTTTCTCCACTCCTCAGGCATCCTCTGACTTTCCAAAATTTCATTAAACAATCTAGTTAGAAATTCCACTGCCATTTCTCCTAAGCACCTCCATGCTTCCATTGGTATGTCATCTGGGCCAACAGCCTTTCCATTCTTCATCCTCTTCATAGCTGCCCTTACTTCCTCCTTGCTAATCTATTTCACTTCCTGATTCACTATCCCCACATCATCCAACCTTCTCTCTCTCTCATTCTCTTCATTCATCAGCCTCTCAAAATACTCTTTCCATCTACTCAACACACTCTCTCCTCTCTTGTGAGTACCTTTCCCTCACTATCCTTTATCACCCTTACATGCTGCACATCTTTCCCAGCTCTGTCCCTCTGTCTAGCTAATCGGTACAGGTCCTTTTCTCCCTCTTTAGTGTCCAATCTCTCGTACAACTCTCCATATGCCCTATCCTTAGCTTTCGCCACCTCTCTCTTTGCCATGCCTCATCTCCTTATACTCATGTCTACTTTCTTCATCTCTTTGACAATCCCACTTCTTCTTCGCCAGCCTCTTCCTCTGTATACTCTCCTGTACTTCCTCATTCCACCACCAGGTCTCCTTGTCCTCCTTCCTCTGTCCAGATGTCACACCAAGCACCTTTCTAGCAGTCACCCTTACTAGTTCTGCTGTAGTTACCCAGCTATTCGGTAACTCTCCACTGCCTCCCAGTGCCTGTCTTAACTCTTCCCTAAACTCCACTTCACAATCACCCTTTTTAACTTCCACCATTTAATCCTTGGCACAGCTTTCACATTCCTCCTCCTCTTCTTGATCACCAACGTCATTCTACATACCACCAATCTATGCTGCTTAACTACACTTTCCCCTGCCACCACTTTACAGTCTCCAATCTCCTTAAGACTGGCCCTCCTACATAGTATATAATCAACTTGTGAGCATCTTCCTCCACTCTTGTCGTCACCCTATGCTCCACCCTCTTCTTAAAATACGTATTCACCACAGCCATGTCCATCCTTTTCGCAAAATCCCCAATCATCTGACCTTCTGCATTCCTCTCCTTAATACCATACCTACCCATCACTTCCTCATCCCTCTGTTCACTTCACCAACATGCCCATTAAAGTCTGCTCCAATCACTAGTCTCTCACCCTTGGGTACACTCACCACAACTTCATCCAACTCACTCCAAAATTTCTCTTTCTCTTCCATCACACCCAACTTGAGGAGCATATGCACTAACAACATTCATCATTACACCATCAATTTCGAGCTTCATAAACATCATTCGGTCAGACACTCTCTTCACGTCTAAAACACTCTTGGCATATTGTTCCTTTAGTATAACCCCTACCCCATTTCTCCTGCCATCCACACCATGATAAAACAATTTGAACCCGTTTCCTAAACACCTGGCCTTACTTCCCTTCCATCTGGTCTCTTGCACACACAATATATCAACCTTCCTTCTCTCCATCATATCAGCTAGCTCTCTTCCTATACCAGTCATACTGCCAACATTCAAAGTTCCTACCCTCACTGCTACACTCCTAACCTTCCTCCTATCTTCCTGCCTTTGGGCACGCCTTTGCCCTCCTCTTCTCCTTCGGCCAACAGTAGCCCAATTTCCGCCAATTGTATATTTTATTATTTATTAATTATATACCAGGTTATATTCATGAATTAGGTTTGATGTATATGAAGTTCATACACAGGGAGTTTCTAAACAGAAGTGTTATTTTTATATGTGCATTTGTTTCTGAGAAACATTATTGGTTTGTATTACAAGTGAGGTGTTGTGTTGCAAACTTAATTTAATCTAATCTAATTTAATTTAATTAAATGAATTAAGGTAACTAAAGTAATAGGAAAATAATTTAATTAAAGTAGACATGTGATTGGTTGAAGAGAGATTCGAATTATATAAAATTGAACAAGGTTTTTAATGTTTTTTTACTCTGATGAAGCCCACGGACTGGCTGGGTGAAAGCACTAAGTGTGTAAACAATAAATTTTGATAAACGGTGATACCAGTCCACGGATTACTTTTATTTTTTATTACTAGTCAATAAAACTGCTGCCTGTGTTAACTGTTACAGTAACATTTTTATTATTGGATGCCAGAACTGTCATCACAAATAAAGTGTTGTGTGTGTGTATATCTTTATGTATAAATGTAAATGTATAGGCATTTATTAGATGTCTGAAATTTATAACTGCTCTTATTAGTAACAATGCACTTGTGTATAGTAGAATGACATTTCTTTCACATTTACTTCCAAAAGCTACATTACATCAAGCTAGAATGGAACTCACAGCTTGGTTTAAATAGAAGCAACCATTTTTTTTTATTTGAAATACACTAACTTGATGGGGAACTCAACCGGGACTGCTAATTTTTTCTTTCTCTTTACATTACTATTTGAACTTTGGGAACCTCTAATTTGCAGAGAAAGCTGAATCGTGGCTCTGGTATTTTCCTCATGGACTTGGTTTACTCAAATCTACTCTATCCTACTAGCAGCAAATCCTTTTTTACAGTGGCTGTAGAGGAAAGAGAATAAACTCAGTTTTGATAAATTGCCTATATGTCATCGAGAGCTACTAAATGTTTTTAGTGACTTAATGTTATCTAGGCTGTAGTGTCTTCTAGAAAATGGTATGGAAAAGATGCCAACTATCAGTTTAAAATAGTTTCGTTTTGTCAGTGTAATCAATTACTGTCTTGCACTTACTTGGTATTTTATATGCTTTTACACAATTTTCTGTTATGTAGTGTTTCCATTTAATCAATTACAAATGTCTGTGGCACTAATATCATATTTATTAGTTTATAAGGGTAACCTCACAGCAGTTGCGTGATTGGTGGCATACACCCCTTTTTAAACTGATATTGTTTGGCTATAAGCTACTATAATACAATACATTGGTTAGCTGAAAGAGAGAGTGTTTAGTAACTGAGATCTTACTACCAGACTGTTGTAGCTGGTAGTAGTATACACCATGAATACGGGAAAAGTAGTGCTGGCACTAGAAAGGTATCCACAGTCCCATCTCAGATGTAGTGTGTGTGTGTGTGTGTGTGTGTGTGTGTGTGTGTGGTGGGCTTCTGTCTAAAATAGTCTGGCAAAGTCTCATTTAGTTTTGGTAAGACTGTACTAGAAAACAATGGGTTAATTCAAAAGTGAAGGAAATCCTGGGCAGCTCTGTCATAATACAGTGTAAAGCTTATTTGGTGAGCCAGGTGTTGGTCATAACCCAAGGCAATAGTGTGCATTTTCTGCAGGCTCTAAAGGCTCACTTTTTCTTGAGTATGCATTCTGTGGTTAGCAGTGCAGGTCATGAGACTGTAGCCCCTAGCCATCACTTACAAATTAGTACCAACAGTGCAGGATCCAAGGCCCATCCCTCACAACAACATCATCCATGTCCAAAATCCTTTCAACTAGCCATATGAATTCTTTCTTCCTATCATATAGCAGAGAACAGGCCACAGCTGCCTCAACTTTCCTTTGTTCAGATTGTTGTTTCCCAATCTTATCCCAGTTCAGTAATTTCATAACTGCTATAACCCTCTCCAGGATCTGTAGCCACTGACTCCTCCCAACATACTCCAAAGGTGGTGACAGTTTTTGT
This sequence comes from Protopterus annectens, assembly GCF_019279795.1. Taxonomy (NCBI): domain Eukaryota; kingdom Metazoa; phylum Chordata; order Ceratodontiformes; family Protopteridae; genus Protopterus; species Protopterus annectens. The sequence goes on from NC_056744.1 coordinate 831,952,867, forward strand.
ATGATGTCCATCACAGACTAAGCTAAGGTGAACAGCTGCTTTCCAGGTGGAAACAAAAAATCACTTTCAGCACTACTGGAGCAACAATTTGTATGTTAATTTATGCATCTACTTTCTTTTATGACATGAAGAAATACAGCTCTTTGCTGCATGCTAGCCTCTAAGAAATCATAACCTACCAGTAATGATCTCTCTTACACTGTAATTTTCTTTCCAGGTAGTTATAACTGAGAAAAAAATTTGTTTCTTTTTATACCAGGTGGCAAATTGGACTAAAAACACTTTCAGTCAACCATACACGCTGCATGCCTTTTCAAAGCTCAGTGATGTTTTCTGCAAAGCCAGTCAGCTGTTTTCTATTTTTTTTTTACATTCCAGTGGTATGTCCCTTTCCCACCTTCCAGAACTCCACTGAGCTATACATTACACCTTTGCTTTGTCTTCTGATGCAATCACATTCTTCCCAACATAAAAGTACAGTTTTGTACCTACCATAAATGTAGATGTTCGAAGATCCACATTGCTGCAGTCCTTACACTTGGGTAGTCCGCTGTCCTCGGTCGGCCCGAATATCAAAGTATAAGGCTGACGTCGGTCAAGGCGCATTTGACTGACATCAGGACGTCAGGGTACAAATGCTCATGACCGACGTCATTTCCTCAGTCTTTTCTTGCCCCAGATGTCAGAAGACCCTAAAAATAAAGGTCAAAACCAAAAGACAGCAAACAAACAAACACCCTTGCACTAAGTTTATGTACAATATATACAATATACACAATATTTACAACCCAACCCACACAACCACCTCTAACTACAGAGGGGAAGGAGGGAGGGTAAATTGGACTGCAGCAATGTGGATCTTTGAACATCTACATTTATGGTAGGTACAAAACTGTACTATGTTCTTCATCTCACATTGCTGCAGTCCTTACACTTGGGTAGAATCCCAAAGCAGAGGTAAGGGAGGATGGCCAAACTATAAGGAAGCAGGAGCTGCCAAAATGCCCTGCAAAACAGCAGTGGCAAAACCAGCCCTGGATTTAGAGTAAAGTGGTAGGTGATAATGCCTAGAGAAAGTATGCACTGAACTCCCAAGTAGCTGCCTCCAAAATATCCTTGGTTGCCACCCCTCAAAAGCTGTCAGTGGCAGTAGCCCTAGTGGAATGAGGCCTAATCCCAGCTGGAATCTCCTTGCCATGATGGGAATAACAGAAAGCAATGCAAAACCCAATCCACTTAGAAATAGTTTGTTTTGACACAGGCTTGCCCTGAGAACTCAAAGCAAAAGAAACAAATAACTGCTGAGACTGCCTGAACCCTTTAGTTCTGTCCAAATAATATCGCAACTGCCTGTGTACATCTAAAGTGTGCAAAATCTTTTCCCCTTTATTTTGGGGATTTGCATAAAAAGTAGGCAAATGAATAGTTTGGTTTAAAGCCACACTAGAAACCACTTTAGGCATAAAGGAAGGATTAGTACGTAAAGATACCCTATCCTTATGGAAAATTAAGAAAGGCTCAACGCCATAAGGGCCTGCAATTCAGAAACCCTTCTTGCAGAGGTAATGGCCAACAAAAAGGCAGTCTTCCATGATAAATATTTCAACTCAGTAGTAGCTGCAGGCTCAAAAGGTTGTAGAGTGAGTTTCTCCAACACAAAATTGAGATCCCAAGCAGGAGTAGGAGCTCTACGTGGGGTCTTATATTCTTTGCCCCTCTAAGAAATTGCTTGAACAAAGGATGAGAAAACAATGGTGGGTCACAGTCATAGTGAGCTGAAATTGCTGCAGCATGAACCTTAATAGACGAGAAGGACAAACCTTTGTCCAGTAACTCAGTAAGATATTGAAGAGCCACACTTAAATTAGGCTCAGAAACATCAAAATCCTTTGCTGCACTCCAAAATAAAAATCTCTTCCATTTATCTGCGTACACTTTCCTTGTACTAGGCCTTCTAGCTTCCAAAATCACATTCAAAACTTGTTGTGGAAGTTGAGACCCTCTATGGTTCAAAACAGAATATGCCAGGCTGTTAGGTGAAGAGAGTGAAGTTTGACATTGAGCAAATGACTGTCCTCCTGGGACAACAGGCGTGGAATCGAAGGCAAAGGCCATGGAGGCTTCCGTACCAGACTTCTCAGTAATGGGTACCAGTGCTGTCGAGGCCAATCTGGAGCTATTAAAATCATCCTTGGCTTGTCCTGTCTGACCTTTAGAAGTACCTTTGGGAGGAGAGGCAGAGGTGGAAAGGCATACACATGAAGATTGCTCCAATTGAAAGAAAGAGCATCCACTTTCCAAGCTGTGGGATGAAACCTTTTTGTGCAAAACTTTGGCAGCTGATGGTTTAGTGGAGAAGCGAACAGATCTATGTCTGGAGTTCCCCATGACACTGTCAATTTCTGAAATACATGAGGATCCAATTTCCACTCGTGGGGATCCATAATTGTCTGCTCAACACATCTGCTAAGGAGTTCTGTGCTCCGGCAGAAACCTTGCCTGAAGGTTGAGCTGTAAACTGAGAGCAGTCTGCCACAAAATCATTGCTTGCCTGCATAGAGGATAAGAATGTGTTGCCCTTTGCTTTTTGATGTACCACATGACAGTTGTGTTGTCTGTTAGAATCAACACCTGCCCTGGAAGAAGTAAATCCTTGAAAGCTATTAATGCAAACTGGACTGCTAACATCTCCTTCAAGTTGATATGTAGATGTTGTAGTCTGGCAGGCCACTTGTCTTGTATCCACTTTCCATTTAGATGAGCTCCCAAGCTTTGTCTGAGGCATCTGTCGTTAAAATCTGACTCGCCTCTGGCCGGGTCACAGAGAGTCCCTTGTTTAGGTGACATTCCTGAGCCCACCACAAAAATTCCTTTTGAATGCAAGGTATTATTTGAATGACAGTGTCCAGATCCTGGCAGTGCTGTGTCCATACATTTTGAGATACCATTGCAGCTTCCTCATATGCAGTTTGGCATTGGGAAGCACCAGAATACAAGATGCCATGAACCCTAAGGCTTGAAGGACTGTCCTTGCAGTCAGCCCGGACTGATGAGATAGTTGATGGAAGTAAAGGGAAAGATTCTTTTGTTTGTCCGGGGTCAAAAGGCCATCTGGGATGCTGTATTCAGTCTTACACCCAGAAAGCACATGTCCTGAGAGGGTACTAGACTGGACTTTATTTCGTTTACAGAATACCCCAGGCATCTTAGCACTGCTATCACATATTCCAAATGATGAAGAAGCTCGTCCTTCCTTGAGCCAGAATCAGGCAATCGTCCAAATAAGGATAGATCTGTATTCCTTTTAGCCTGAAGAAAGCTATCACTGGAGCCAGAACTTTCGTGAACACTCTGGGTGCAGTAGATAAGCCAAAGGGCAATGCAGAGAACTGATAGTGAGAAGTCCCAGCTCGAAAGCAGATACTTCCTGCAACTTAGTCTGATAGGAACATGCAGGTAAGCCTCCTTGAGATCCAAAGTTACCATCCAATGATCTTTGCCCAGCAGAGGTAAAAGCTGTTGTAACGTCAACATTTTGAACTTGGGAATGTCCAAATAAGTGTTGAGGATAGATAAATCCAAAATTGGTCTCCACGTGTTCCCCTTCTTTGGTACTAGGAACAGGCGAGAATAAAATCCTAGGCCCACTTCTGGCATAGGGACCGGCTGTATGGCCCCTATTTGGAGTAACAGAGAAATTTGCTTGTGAGCCTCTATTCTTTGTTGAGGAGGAACGTCTGGCATGCCTTTGAAAGGAGGCAAGGTATGGAAATAAAACCTGTAACCGTGGTGTACGATACCCAATACCCATCTGTCTTGGGTAATTAAACTCCAATTTTCTTTGAAAAGTGCCAACCTTCCTCCCAAAGGTGCTGCCAGACGAGAAGGCTCTGGCAGCTGAAAAGGTAGGTCATTGGGTCTGCTTACGAAAGGACTGACCCCTGCCCTCACCCGAAGACTGTGCAGGAGAACTCCCTGTTCTAGGCCTGAAAGAGCCCTGAGCTCTGCCCCTACCACGTCTAGATCTACCCCTAGACTGGGAATCATAAGAAGGATACGTCCACCCCTTAAGTAGGCCAATATCTACTAAACTTTGGAGGCTGAACCTGCAAAAAATCTTTAACAGTCTGCATAGACTTAGCCTTGTCTTCCATTTTCTTTACCTACCATAAATGTAGATGTTCGAGGATCCACATTGCTGCAGTCCTAACTATTGGGGGTAGTCCGCTGTCCAGTCGGCCCGAATACCAAAGTATATGGCTGGCGTCGGTCAGGGCGCATTAGACTGACGTCAGAACGTCAGGGTACTAATGCGCATGACCGACGTCATATCCTCAGTCTTTTCTTGCCCCAGATGTCAGAAGACCCTGAAAGATAAGGCCAAAACCAAAACTCCCAACATACCTGCACCAAAATATATATACAAAATATACAAAATTAGCAGAATATAACCTCACCTACACAACCACCCCTAAACACAGAGGGAAGGAGGGAGGGTAAATTGGACTGCAGCAATGTGGATCCTCGAACATCTACATTTATGGTAGGTACAAAACTGTACTATGTTCTTCATTCCACTTTGCTGCAGTCCTAACTATTGGGTAGAATCCCAAAGCAGAGGTAAGGGAGGCTGGCAAATCATAAGGAAGCAGGAACTGACAACATGCCTTGCAAAATAGCTGTGGCAAAACCAGCCCTAGACTTAGAGTAGAGAGGAAGGTGATAATGCTTAGAGAAAGTATGCACTGAACTCCAAGTAGCTGCCTCCAAAATATCCTTAGTTGCCACGGCCCTCAGAAATGCTGTTGAAGTGGCAGTAGCCCTAGTGGAATGAGGCCTAATCCCAGCTGGAATCTCCTTGCCATGATGGGAATAACAAAATGTAATGCAACACCCAATCCATCTAGAAATAGTTTGTTTTGACACAGGCTTGCCCTGAGAACTCAAAGCAAAAGAAACAAACAACTGCTGAGACTGCCTAAAATCCTTAGTCCTGCTCAAATAATAACGCAATTGCCTGTGTACATCTAAAGTGTGCAAAATCTTTTCCCCTTTATTTTGGGGATCTGCATAAAAAGTAGGCAAATGAATAGTTTGGTTTAAAGCCACACTAGAAACCACCTTAGGCATAAAGGAAGGATTAGTACGTAAAGATACTCTATCCTTAAGAAAAATCAAAAAAGGCTCCACTGCCATAAGGGCCTGCAACTCAGAAACCCTTCTTGCAGAAGTAATGGCCAACAAAAAAGCAGCCTTCCATGACAAGTATTTCAATTCAGTAGTAGCCAGGCTCAAAGGTTGTAGAGTAAGTTTCTCCAACACAAAATTGAGATCCCAAGCAGGAGTAGGAGCTCTCGTGCGGGTCTTATATTCTTTGCCCCTCTAAGAAATTGCTTGAACAAAGGATGCGAAAACAGCGGTGGGTCACAATCATAGTGAGCTGAAATTGCTGCAGCATGAATCTTAATGGAAGAGAAAGACAAACCTTTGTCCAATAACTCAGTAAGATATTGAAGAGCCACACTCAAATTTGGCTCAGAAATCTCCAAATTGTTTGCTGCACTCCAAAATAAAAATCTCTTCCATTTTTCTGCGTACACTTTCCTTGTACTAGGTCTCCTGGCTTCCATAATCACATTTAAAACTTGTTGAGGAAGTTGAGACCTGCTGTCTTTCAAAACAGAATATGCCAGGCTGTTAGATGAAGAGAGTGAAGCTTGACATTGAGCAGGTGACCGTCTCTCTGAGACAACAGGTGTGGAATCAAGGGTAAAGGCCATGGAGGCTTCTTTACCAGACTCCTCAGTAATGGGTACCAGTGCTGCCGAGGCCAATCTGGAGCTATTAAAATCATCCTTGGTTTGTCTTGTCTGACCTTTAGAAGCACCTTTGGAAGTAGAGGCAGAGGTGGAAACGCATACACATGAAGATTTTTCCAACTGAAAGAAAGAGCATCCACTTTCCAAGCTGTGTGATGAAACCTCTTTGTGCAAAACTTTGGCAGCTGGTGGTTTAGTGGAGAAGCGAACAGATCTATGTCTGGAGTTCCCCAGGACACTGTCAACTTTTGAAATACATGAAGATCCAGTTTCCACTCGTGGGGATCCATGATTTGTCTGCTTAACACATCTGCTAAGGAGTTCTGTGCTCCCGGCAGAAACCTTGCCTGAAGAGTTAGTTGCAAGCTGAGCGCAGTCTCCCATAAAATCATTGCTTGCCTGCACAATGGGTAAGAATGTGTTCCCCTTGTTTGTTGATGTACCACATGACAGTTGTGTTGTCTGTTAGAATCAACACCTGCCCTGGAAGAAGTAACTCCTTGAAAGCCATTAATGCAAACTGGACTGCTAACATCTCCTTCATGTTGATATGTAGATGCTGTAGTCTGGCAGGCCACTTGTCTTGTATCCACTTTCCATTTAGATGAGCTCCCAAGCAATGTCTGAGGCATCTGTCGTTAGAATCTGACTCGCCTCTGGCCGGGTCACAGAGAGTCCCTTGTTTAGGTGACATTCCTGAGCCCACCACAAAAATTCCTTTTGAATGCAAGGTATTATTTGAATGACAGTGTCCAAATCCTGGCAGTGCTGTGTCCATACATTTTGAGATACCATTGTAGCTTCCTCATATGCAGTTTGGCATTGGGAAGCACCAGAATACAAGATGCCATGAACCCTAAGGCTTGAAGGACTGTCCTTGCAGTCAGCCCGGACTGAAGAGATAGTTGATGGAAGTAACTGGAAAGATTCTTTTGTTTGTCCGGGGTTAAAAAGGCCATCTGGGCTGCTGTATTCAGTCTCACACCCAGAAAGCACATGTCTTGAGAGGGTACTAGACTGGACTTTATTTCGTTCACAGAATACCCTAGGCATCTTAGCACTGCTATGACATATTCCAAATGCTGTAGAAGGTCTTCCTTTTCTTGAGCCAGAATCAGGCAATCGTCCAAGTAAGGATAGATTTGAATTCCTTTTAGCCTGAAGTAAGCTATCACTGGAGCCAGAACCTTTGTGAATACTCTGGGCAGTAGATAAGCCAAAGGGCAATGCAGAGAACTGATAATGAGAATTTCCAGCTCAGCAGATACTTTCTGCAACTTAGTCTTATAGGCACATGAAGGTAAGCTTCCTTGAGATCTAAAGTTACCATCCAGTGATCTTTGCCCAGCAGAGGTAAAAGCTGTTGTAACGTCAACATTTTGAACTTGGGAATGTCCAGATAAGTGTTGAGGATAGATAAATCCAAAATTGGTCTCCACGTGTTCCCCTTCTTGGTACTAGGAACAGGCGAGAATAAAATCCTAGGCCCCTTTCTGGCACAGGAACGCGGTGAATGGCCCCTATTTGGAGTAACAGAGAAATTTGCTTGTGAGCCTCTTGTCTTTGTAGAGGAGGAATGTCTGGCATGCCTTTGAAAGGAGGCAAGGTATGGAAATAAAACCTGTAACCGTGGTGAATGATATCCAGAACCCATCTGTCTTGGGTAATTAAATCCCAATTTTCTTTGAAAAGAGACAGTCTTCCTCCCAACGGTGCTGCCAGGCGAGAATGAACTGGCAGCTGAAAAGGCAGGTCATTGGGTCTGCTTACGAAGGACTGACCCCTGCCCTCACCAGAAGTCTGAGCAGGGGAACTCCTGTCCTAGGCCTAAAAGAACCCTGAGCTCTGCCCCTACCACGTCTAGACCTACCCCTAGACTGGGAATCATAAGCAGGATAAGTCCATCCCTTAGCAGGCCAATTTCTACTAAACTTGGAGGCTGCACCTGCAAAAATCTTTAACAGTTTGCATAGACTTAGCCTTGTCCTCCATTTTCTTCAAAACTGCTTCTACAGGCGAACCAAACAACACATCAGACTGCAAAGGAGCATCCAAAATCCGTGTCTTAACATGCTCAGCTAAATTCTGATATCTCAACCAGGCGTGCCTGAAGAACAGAACCAGTGGCAGCCACCCTGGAGGAGGCCTGCACAGCATCAAAACCACATTGCAAGGAATGTTTACCCACCTGTTCAGACACATGAACTAAATCCTGCAACTCTTTACACTCAATACCTTCCAGAGCATCCACCTTAGATTTCAACTGTGAAAGAAGAAAATTCTGATATTTTAACATGTGAAACTGACAATTCAACGCCTCATGGCTAAAGTGGAAGAAGTATACACTTTCTTTCCCCATCTATCCAAAGCCCTTGCCTCTTTATCAGGAGGGACAGGATTTTTAACAACTGAGGCCTTCACACCTTTAGGCCCCTGAGAGACAGTTTCGGGTCTGCCCTAGGACTCTTAAAAAGATACTTATGAGCTTCAGGCACCCTATAATACCTATCCGGTTTAACTGGGGCAGGAGGCAAAGAATCAGGATTCAGGGAAGCCTCTGCAAAACATCTTCCACCACATTCAAAACAGGAGGTATAGCTAAAGGCCTATGCTGGGGTAAAACAAGAATTCCCTAAGCCTTTTCCTGGAATCAGAGAAATCTTGACCTTCCCATTTAAAATGCTCCCTCATGGAATGCAGAGTCTCTGAAAATGAAAAATCCTCAGGAGGAGAAGCTGAAGGAGTAGAATCATCCACATCAGAATCAGAATAAGGAGGGTACTCCTGCAAGTCTTCAGCCGAAGACTCAGAAGCCTCCGAGCATTGCTCAAAACTCTCAAACTCAGGTTCCACCCTAGGCCTCTTATCAGGAGGGGGCATAGAACCCCTTATCATAGTAATCAAATCCTCTGCCATTTTAAGCATATGTTTCTTAGGCAAAGACCCTGAAGCACTAGGAGAAACGCCCACTGAAGCAAAACTTGGCCTGCCCCTCAAGGAAGCCTTGGAAACAGAAGGGGAGGCTCTAACCACCTTAGGAAGAGAGGGAAGAACAGCCACCTGAGAAGCCCCCTCAGCCTGGCCTACTTCCTGAGAGGATACATCCTGTAACAGTAAAGTCTCCCCCGAGACTCCAAAGAAACACCTGGCAAAACCTCCGGCTCCACTGAGCCCTCTAAAGAACCGACGTCTGGGACTGTCGGTTCTTCCACTCTAGGCTTTGCTGTTTTGTCCTTGCGTTTTTAGCGAAGCGTCGGAGCATCCGGCGGCATTTTATAATTAACGCTTCCCAAACACTAACCTGGCACAGTCTAACCTTCTCTTAATAGTGCGTTTGTTAAATCTAGCACAAGGCGGCATCCAACAACGTCGTGCTCAGGCCCTAAACAAGGTATACACAAAGTATGGTAATCCCTATGAGGTATCTGTTTCCCACAAGAAATACAGTTATTCACTTTTTCTGACATCCGGTTAAATACTGAGGCAAGAAAAAACCAAAATATTCCCCAACGGGGTACTTAGCCAACTTTGATTCGGTCTGAAACTCTGGCTTCAGAAACTTTCAGAACGCCAACCTGCACTCGCAAAATTGCTTCTGCATCGGACCATGCGGCAAAAAAGACTGAGGATATGACGTCGGTCATGCGCATTAGTACCCTGGCGTTCTGGCGTCAGTCTAATGCCCTGACCGGCCAGCCATACTTTGGTATTCGGGCCGACTGGACAGCGGACTACCCAATAGTTAGGACTGCAGCAATGTGGAATGAAGAACATCTGCCTCAACAGGAGAACCAAACAACACATCAGATTGTAAAGGAGCATCTAAAATCCTTGTTTTAACATGGTCAGATAAATTTTGATCCCTCAGCCAGGCGTGCGTGCGAAGAACTGACCCAGTGGCAGCCACCCTAGACGAGGCCTGTACAGCATCAAAACCACATTGCAAAGAATGCTTACCCATCTGTTCAGAAACATGTACTAAATCTTGTAACTCTTTACAATCAATACCTTCCGCCAGAGCATCAACCTTAGACTTCAATTGTGAAAGGAGATAATTTTGGTATTTCAACATGTGAAACTGGCAATTCAAAGCCCTCATAGCTAGAGTGGAAGAAGTATAAACTTTCTTTCCCCATCTATCCAAGGCCCTGGCCTCTTTATCTGCAGGAACCGGATTCTTGACAACAGAAGCCTTAACACCTTTAGGCCCCTGGCTAACAGTTTCTGGGTCTGCCCTAGGACTCTTAAAAAGATACTTATGAGCTTCAGGCACCCTGTAATACCTATCCGGTTTAACAGGAGCAGGAGGCAAAGAATCATTATTAAGAGAAGCCTCTGTAAAAACATCTTCCACTACATCCAAAACAGGAGGTATAGCCAAAGGCCTATGCTGGGGTAAAACAAAATTCCTAAGCCTTTTCCTGGAATCAGAGAAGTCCTGACCTTCCCACTTAAAATGCTCCCTCATGGAATGAAGAGTTTCTGAAAAAGAAAAATCCTCAGGAGGAGAAGCAGGAGGAGTAGAATCATCCACATCAGAATCAGAATACGGAGAGTACTCCTGCAAGTCTTCAGCCGAAGACTCTGAAACATCCGAAGCCTGCTCAAAACTCCTAGCTCAGGCTCCACCCTAGGTCTCTTATCAGGAGGGGCAAAGAACCCTAATCAAAGTAATCAAATCTTCTGCCATTTTAAGCATATGCTTCTTGGGCACAGTTCCTGAAGAACTAGGGGTGACACCAACTGAAGCTAAACCTGGCCTGCCTCTGGGAGAAGCCTTGGAAACAGAAGGAGAGGGCCTAACCACCCTAGGCAGGGAGGGGAGTATAGTAACCTGAGAAGCCCCATCACCCTGACCTGCCTCCTGAGAGGCCACATCCTGTAACAAAGTCTCCCTGGGATCCCAAAGAAACCTCCGGTGGAACCACCGGCTCCACCGACACTTCTAAAGAACCGGCGTCCGGAACGGGCGGTTCTTCTAGCCTAGGCTTAACTGCTTTGTCCTTGCGCTTCTTCGAAGAAGCGCCGGAGCATCCGACGGCATTTATAATTGCACCACTTCCCGAAGACTAACCTGGCACAATCTAATCTCCTCTTTATAGTGCGCTTATTGAATCTAGCACAAGAGCGACACCCAACAACGTCGTGCTCAGGCCCTAAACAAGGAATACACAAAGTATGATAGTCTCTATGCGGTATCTGTTTCCCAAAAATACAATTATTCACTTTTCCTGACATCCGGTAAACCACTGAGGCAAGAAAAAACTAAAATGACTCGGTCTGAAACTCCGAAATCGAAAAATTTCAGAACGCCAACCGGCACTTGCAATACTGCTTCTGCATCGGACCATGCGGCAAAAAAGACTGAGGAAATGACGTCGGTCATGCGCATTTGTACCCTGACGTCCTGATGTCAGTCAAATGCGCCTTGACCGACGTCAGCCTTATACTTTGATATTCGGGCCGACCGAGGACAGCGGACTACCCAAGTGTAAGGACTGCAGCAATGTGAGATGAAGAACATCAACCTGAATGCTCAGTCCAATAGACTTATTCCTCACATCCATTATACTTTGCAGCATAGTAACAAAGAATCATACTGTCCTTTTAGAACATCAATATAATCAACCTCGGGTCCACTTCAAAATACTGACTTTCAAAATACTCAAAATACTGAGACCAAAATCTCTAAAGCTCAAAATACTGAAAACTCAAAATACTGAAAACACACAGGATACCAACACTTATTATATTCCAGCTCAAGTATATACTGAAACAAATAAAACACAAACCATATTACTATTCTCCAAGTATAAGCAGGGGGGCAATTCCCACCCCACACTCCTCCTGTGGGGGGCTGCACCTCCCACACCCCTGGCTACTTGAATATATCAACTCCGAGATTGCACTTTAGTGTAGTGAAGTGAAATCTCGGAGCTGATATACTTAAGTAGCAGGGGGTGAGGGGGGGGCGCAGGGAGGCTTGTCCCCCTGCCTATACTTACAGAAGAGTAATATGTTTCTGTATGTAGTCCTGCTACAATATAATTGTGTTGCTGTACTGTTTTTGTTTTCTTCAATATTTTGAATTTCAATATTTTTCAGTATTTTGAGCTTTAGAGATTTTGGTCTCAGTATTTTGAGTTTAGGGATTTTGAAAGTCAGTATTTTGAAGTGGACCCAATCAACCTCATACTCCACGTTACACCTACAGTGAAATATTAAAAATACGAGTGTCAAAATTGATTTTCTCTGATAAAATTACTTCAGACATTACAACTGACAAAATGGATTTCTGTATTTCATATCAGAAATATTTGGTCTGTTCCTTCTTTGTTCCACAGTGTGTGCAATTTGTTTGTGTAACTATGCAAATGATGTCATAAGAAAGTAGAGAGTATGTGAAAATATGCTGACAAACCATCTCTGAATAATAGTTGCATGTTTCACTACCAATCTAAAATGCGAACTATGATTAGAAGGAATGTTCCAGAACATCTCTGTCCATGTTTAGTGGCTGTAAGTCTGCCATGTTTTTCAGTCTAGGTATGTTAATTAGTCTAGTTCAGATTTGCTGCCAATCTATTCAGACAATAAATATTTCTTTCCCTGAACTGCTTTCAATGTCTTAGTGGTTTTATACTAATGACACATAGTGATAAGAAGAGGAGCACACTTAACAATTTGTCTTGTATACCTATGGAAGAACTATGAACGTTAATAATTGTTGGGTGTGTGCATATATAACCACTGCACATGATGGCGGTATTCCATTAATTCCAATACCAGCAACTGCTGTAGAAACATGTTGCTTCATATACTGAGTAAGAAAGCCTGAAACCACTTTCCTTTCTTGCCTCACTGCTAGCAGAGTGCCATCAATGTTCATTTTCCAGGGCCTCATAACTGATGGATGCTTTCTTCAATAGATGATGCCTTCATGCCTGTGGTGTGTCCCAAACAATCCTCCTGTTCATCTCCATTTTTTCACACATTTGGGGACATAAACGTGTGTAGGACAGATAATGATAACACACCAAAACTGCATGAAAAAGTACACTTTATATTCACAAGATATACTTTTGTTAACTTTTATCCAACATAACAGCTAAAGGGAATGACAAACCTCTTAAGGCACCATAAGCCCTCCCCAAATGTGGACCATGTTTATGAATATTATAGTACGTTTTCAAAATTCTTTACTATTACTCTGTAAAGTCAAAGTTTGTTTCTGCATACTGACTGAACACAAATTAATTTGTGTGAAAGAAAAGGGGAAATGTCCAGTGAACATCTTATTTTGGAAATTATTTTATTTCAAGATAGTTTCTGACAGTTGATAATGACCTACTTCCTGCCAATATGAATACTGCGATCTTAGAAAGTTCCAACATGGAAGCTCGGGACTTGTACCTTATATGGAAAGGCAGAGATAAGGGGACAACAGATTTTTACTTGGCAAAAATAATGCAAAGGTATTCAATTTTACTTGGTCAGTAACTATAGTTTAGTGGATACAATGTATTCTGCCCAGATGCAAAACTAATATGAAAGAATGAAGTTTCTTGTACTTTTGGAGACAAGACCATGACTGCTTAGTCTCCCATGTGTGTGTGTTCGCTGCTAAAAATGAGACTCTCTGCCACTGCTGAACTGTGTTGACTGAGACTCTCTGTCACTGCTGAACTGTGTTGATTGAACTTATTTTTAACATAACAGTTGAACAGATCACCCCTTATGTATAACAATTCACAAATTCTGCTGAGAAAACAGCAACAACAGACAAGATTCAAAATTAGAACACTCATAAAACAAACAAAAAAGTCCATTGGTGCTAAAATTCTACTCTTAATTTATTCAAGTTTATTTCACCTAAAGAATAACTTTCTCAAGGACAGTCTGAATTCACAGGACAAGTTTACATGTACTTTAATCATCAGTGTTAACATAAGTTTAAAATCTGCAGATTAAATTACTTGCACTAGACTGATCTTAATTCACATTTTTCTTTGAACTTTTTCCTTCAAAAAGGTACAAACTACAGAGCTCATTGAACATAGACTGCAACATGCATTTAACTTAACTGCTATCTGGTTTTGTATTTTAAAGATAGGTAATATTTTCTTCTCTCCCACAGAGATAGAACATCTGAATTCCTTTAAGTTTAAAATGTGCATGATGCCACAACTTTTACAGCACTCACAAAACACAGTTTCATCAACATGAAGTTTAGTGTCAATAAAATGTTAGCTTACATGGGTCTTAAGCTCCTGGATGATTTTACCAGCAAAGCACCTAAAGCATTTACATACAGCTAAATGAACAATTCACTCGTGTCACATGGGACAAAACCACTATTACAGAGCATATGTGCAGACTGAATTATTAAATTGCTTTGTCGCAATATAGATGTATTTCAAACTTATCTAAGCATCCCTGAATGGATTGCTTCTATAACTGAAAATAATAATCAAAATAGTCTTATTTTGATTATTTTCAGTACTGGTTTAGTTTGAAAACAAAAATCAGGGCCTATGGGATATCAAATCAATATAACAAATAAGTTCTCAGTGATTAGATCTTCGCTCAGACTCTTCACAGTGTACCTACAATTGTGCTTACTCATCCTTCAATTTTACCTCAGTATTTTTCTCAGAAGGGCCCCATGCTCAGAGGCTGCCATTCCCTTCAGTGGCACACACCATGACATCCCATCCACCAGGAGTGAGCCCAGTCACAGGGCCTGCAAGTCTGCCCCACTGACTCATCAAGCAAACTTCCTGCAAAAAAAAAAAAAAAAAACTCTCTGAAGTCTGGACTACTGCAAGACTATACAAGTAGGGATCTGTCTGACTTGGATAAAAACAGATTAAGTGACTGTCCAAGCCTGGAGGCAGTGTGAAAGCATCTGTGACCTAATGAGTAGGTTACCCTCATTGATCAACTGATATGGTGAGTTCACATCTGTTGAGTCAGATTCTGTATTTGTGTGCGTGTCTCTATGAAGAATTTCAAGCAGTATTAAATTTTATCAGGATACAGCAGCTGCAGAATGGAAAAAAAAGGGTCACAAAAACTGTGCCATAAAGCACAGAGCTGCAAAAGGAGGCCTGACTCCCAGAGTCGCAGTCACAATACTGCTTGATAAAGGTTTGAATTAATGATCAAGCATTCATGGCTCAAATGTCAGCAATGGAGACATGTTTGAGTGAAGTGCTGGATGCAGTTTCCTCTTGCAGACTGGTCTTTTACAGCAACATTTTCAAATACGTGCTTGGGTTATCTAATGCAAGAGACAATTAATCAGAAATCCACTTAGTGATGATTTGCTTAAGAACAGGGAAACAAACAACTGTTCTATTTTAAAGAATGTATTATTTGCCTCAGCAGAATCTATGCCAGCTCTACACATCCTTGACACAAAGTGCTCTCTCTCTCTCTGTCTCGCTCTTGGTATCTACTCCCAAAAATAAATAAATAAACAAATAAATAAAAAACAAGAAGATAAGTAAATGTGTTAAATAAAAATTCTGGTACCACTTTTGGGGCAAATGGTGGTTACTATTAAGGGAACCTAATGTCTGTGAAATACCAAATATAGGTCTCTACAAATAAAGACAAACAGCTACAAGATCCAGCAAGCAGATATGATGGTACTCGCACAAAAGTGTTTCCCCAAGAGATTTATTTCAAAGCTTCTGAACTAGTAGCCTTAAATGGAGAGGAGGTACATGCCTCTCGATTATGAAATTAAGTCCAAAGCAGAAGAAGGATTCTTCAAGGAAGGACAGGGGATGTAAAATTCCTTTAAAGAATAACTGACCAGCAGGTTCTGGGATATAGTCTTGTCCTCCACAAGGGCATGATGGGCAGAAATGCTGGAGTCATATACTTGTTCAAGGCATAACTGAGACCAAAATCATAGAGGTGTTTGAAGAAGGTCAGAATAAACAGCCTGCTAGCAGCACAAAATACCCCTCCACCAAAATTAAGAACTTCTTTTGCATAACAAAGTGAAGAACAGATTTTCCAGAAACTTCCATCAGGGAAATCTAAGTGGAAGTAAGGGGTCTAAACCAGAAACAACATTCTGAAATTCAGTCATGGGCTGCCTCAACTTAAAGGGATTTTGCTAAGTTGAGTGGAAGGGCTTCCTTTAATGGCAGGGATATGAAAGCCTGAAACAACACTATTCTTAGCCATCAAGGGGCAATAAAAATGAGGTTTGCTGTTTCTTCTTTTAATTTTACAATTAGCACAGAATCAGAGGGAACAGTAGGAAGGCAGAGAGCAGTCTCCTTGTAGGGTTACCACCTGTCACCCTTTGCGAGGGACAGTCCCTCTTTGGGCAGTTTTGTCCGGAGAAAAAAACTAAAAAATGGCAAATGTCCTGAGATTTTAAGACAAAATACATTTCTTAAATGTTCTTTAATAGTTGCATAAAACAGTTAGCTTGTATCTGAAAGACAAATATTATATGAAATAGTATAAGTAATGCAAATGCTACAAAAATAAGCATTTATTTTGGCAAAAAAGTGAAGTTCTTTCCTTTGCACTGGTCGTGGGTATGTTTTGTCCTGCCAAATCTCACATTTCTACAAAAAAGTGTCCCACTTTGGGCATTTGAAAAGGTGGCAACCCTATCTCCTTGCCATGAATAAAAGGAATACTTTTCCCATTGATACTTGACCTTTTGCACTGAGAAGAAGAAGAAATGAAATGACTGCATTTTGGTTGAATTCCAGTGTGCCTCACTGCTGGAAAACTCTAACCAGACAAAAGTAACAAATCCAAATCTCTCAGAAAGAGCTGAAGGAGTGGTTCAGGGAACTGAAACATTTCTCTCCATGTGTAACTGAACAACTGGGTGAGTGTTGCTGCATGAAGCACAATATCTCTCTGCACAGGCACCCTGCTTGTTTGGATATTTCATGACAGATTGCTTGATGGACTAGTTTAAGAGGTGTTATGGTTTCCAGCTCCCCTAGGATCCTCAATGGCAGAAAGTAATGTCTATAGATCTAGCTGTTTTATATAAAACCATCTCTAGAGTATAATACATCTGTTGTCAGACTTTGAGACCGTTAACTGCAGTAATAGAAAATCCAAAGTGAGGCTGTTGGGGGTGTACAGCATTTAAAAGCCTGGCAGCAAGGGTCTGACACCACAAGAAGATCTGTGAGTAGATGGTGACTCTCCAGTCATTAACACCTCAATGTCTTTAAAAGGTAAAAGTGAAGACTGGATTTGGCATTACATTCAAAAGATAAAGGACAATGCAAGCCTTGACCCTTCCTCTTACCCTTGCTTAGACTGCCAAAGACATGACCCTCTTTTTGCACCAGAACAACACAGAAGTGTGTCTAACCTTGCCTTAATAATAGCAACTCTCTAAGTAGAGTCACAGTAGATTATCCCAAATGTATAGCTACATCAAGGACCGGAGCAGCTAAATGAATGAATGCTGCCACAGAGTCATTCTGCAGTGTGATAAAGATTCAGTCACCTATATAAGGGACAACACAGACATCCTTCTCTTGTAGGGGACTATTCCATTGTAATTGGTTAAGTCACTGAGTCCTCTTTGAATAACACAGTACTTCCGTGAAACTGCTGTTTTCGTGAAATGCAAAAGGCTGTCTTTTTTGCCTGTTTTTCTTTTGCAATTTTTGCAAAAAGTGTGCAGTCAATAAAACAGGACTGGATTATACAACCCATCTAACACAAAAGCTAGCACATTAAATACACTGGGTACATCATGCTGCTCTAGCCATGGCATCATGCCGTCAGTATCAGAGCGGGTCACAAAGCAGCCCACTGGAGAAGCCATACTAAAGTCTTAAGCAGGTCCCCCTGAGCCCAGACTCATAAAGGGGATGGAAGTTTTTCCACTGCTTGATCAACCAGGGAGGATTGGAATCTGGACTGATTAAAAAGGTAGAAGGATAGATGCCCTAACTTGAGAAAGAAAATAAACATCTCATCAATCCTTTCCAAAGCTTCCGATGCCTTAACAGATGGTAAACTGGCAAGATTTTGTGGATTCTGAGATTCATGCTGGACCAAAGAGATCACAAGAGAGCTGGATCTAGAATTTTAAGAAAGAACATTACTCTACTAAGCTGGGGATGGTTCGGGGCATGATGGCTATATGCAAACCAACCAGCTGTTCTAATGAAAATATCACAAACCATGAAATATAAAAAATTCTGTAAAGCTTGCAATTAATTTTTTTTTTCTGTGTTGTAAAAGACAAACTAAAGAGATCATATGGGACTGTAAATGTTTGGCGCGGGAGATGTAGCTAACAGCAAAGACAGCTACTGGGCACTGCCTACCAATATCTAAATTTACAGTGTAAAGTGTGATCTTTTTCCAGGTGATGGCTACCTGTTTTGCTGAACAGCTGAAGCAAAATGTAAAACATACTTTGACATTCTTTTTCTTTATGCTGGAAGTGTAGCCTGAAGTTTGTAGGTAAAAACGTACATACATACACATACACACACTATACATTTAGCAAAGCTCAGTGGATTACTTCCTGTTGCTGAAGGAGGAATTAAGGCATTTTGCTGATGTACATCTTTCTAGTTTTCTGAGGCATTATATCACTCAGCGGAGTACTACTGCTTAGATCTGACTGACAGGAAAGAACCATGGACTCTGAGTTACTGAAGGGGAATTGGTTTGAAATAATTATGCTGACTGCTATGTCCCAATGGGTTCATTACATGACACAGACCTCTTTTCCTGTGAATGATTAGCTGTCAGTCACTACTGCAGTGCTTGCTTAAACATTGTTCCTTACGAGTTGCTTTTTTCTATGCAAGAGTTCATTTTTGTTATTCCTTTTAACTGTTTTCTTCTGTGAAATTAGTGAGAGATGGCTACAAATAATTCTTAGCCAAGTTTTTACTGGAAAGCACTTAGTTGGTTCGACAGAATTTTTCCTTATGCATTTTGTTTAAAACTGCTTAATTTATGTTTGTTTGTGCAACTGCCTAGCTCTCTGTATATTTTATTCTTAAAATATAGTACTTTGCTTTCTTTTTTAGTAAAGAATTCCATTCATTTATTTTTAAAAGCTTACAGCTGGTTATTATTAGGTGTACACGAGGCTGCTGCTACTACTCTGAATTTTACTCCTTCCTTTATAGATAAGGCAACTATACCCATCCAAAGTAAGCATAGTCACAAATTTAAAACTAAATATATAGATAAAATGCCTACATCCACAAACACTGTAAGAAGAAAAAGCTCCATTTATAAAAGAGAGTCAAACCTGGTAAATAATCCTTCCAACTTACCATTAGGAAACCCAAGGCCGACTATAAACTTAAGAGTTGCAAATAATTCAGAAGACAGCTATAATGCCTTCTTTAGCTATATCTGGAAGCATAAAAGTAACCATCAACTCTGTACTGAACTTATCTTTTGTGGTTTCTTCTTCTCCGACGCTAAGGACACTGATATTAATCTTGTGACGTAATCCTCATCCAACTTCATGCTGCCCATCTTTCCCTTTGTCCCCCAATTCCTCTCATACCTCCCCTCCCAAAATCACTTCTTTAAGCACTTTCCAAAATTACAATATTTTTTCCATAGGCTATGACAATATCCTTGGATATCTGCTGAAAAGTACTACATCCCACCTAGCAAAACCTCACTATAAAGTTTTCAGACTGAGCCTCTCTATTGGTTACATGTCCAAGGTGTGGAGAACAGCAGGTTTGGTATTCTTGCATAAAGGTGACTCCTTCTACTGACCTTGGCAAATACAGGCCTATCAGTCTCAATATTATTACATGTAAGGCTATGAGATATTGGAGCTGTCTAATAAACGACAATGCAGGTGATCTTACATCCCTGAGCATATCATGCTTGACTAACCTGGTTATGTTTTTCAAAATGGTTACCTTGGCCACATATAAAGAGCATCTAGTCTAAGCTACTTGCCTAAAGCTTAACAAGGATTCTGACATGGTCCCCCATGCTGACACTGATAACACACACTCCCACCTCAACATTAAACATATAAAGTTTGCTGGGTAAGGTTACTGGCCCTCTGACAGAATCCATAACATTAAGGTCAGGGATGTCTGCTCTAGGTGGAAAAATGTCATCAGTTGTGTCCCATTCAGGGTTGCCAGATTTCCAGACCCCCAGGTAGGGACAAAAAAAACCCAGAAGGTCTCTCACGGCAAGTGAGGACCAAAAAAAAAAAAAAAGGTCTTTAATGCAGAATTAAAGAACAGTAGCTCAGTAGCTCTGCACTAAACACGGAGCTTCTTGTGTTTAATGCATTGCAGTTCCGCAGTTCCGCATTCAACACAAGTAGCTCGTGTTCCGTGTTTTGACTGGCCCATATGCCAGGTATACGGGACAATCAAAAAAAAAAAAAAAAAAAACAAAGCGGAGGCTGGCCGGGATTTAAACCGGCAGGGTGGGACTCGGAATCAGGCTGCTGATCTCAGGACAGTCCCGCCCAAATAGGGACGTCTGGCAACCCTGGTCCCATTAGGCTCTAACATGGGTTCCTTCCTCTTTTATATATATTCCCATGACATGAAAGCTGAGATTAAGGGACTATGGCTAATCAAGTCTGTTGATGATTACAAACGAGGGCAGTTATCAAATCCCATTCAGTTACTCATTTTCTAGCAAGGAGTGGACCAAGCAAATACTTGGCATGCTAATCATGGGATTACTTTCAACGTCAAGATATGTGCCATATTTTCATTTGGTTAATCTAGTGTGACAACCATGCAGATAACATTCCACCTAAAAACCACACCATGAATTTGGGTACCTATTCTGAAAAACTCTGCTTTGACCACCACATTTCTGTCATGGTTAGAAAATCCTTCTACCTTGTATAATATATCCTTTGTGATCTCTCATCAGTGTCCAAAGAAATTACAGTCCCAGTTTATTCCTCCCTTATTAGGCCCATCACTGAATATAATGTACCTTTCAGCATGTACCGCTCTAAGTGCCTAAATCATACAGAAAACCTCAATGTTTCCTCATTAAAAAGATCTCAGATTTCAGTAACATTAGTTACTCGGTTAGACTAAAAGCCAATCTCTCTATTAGTCATTCAGGCTCCTTAGAGATGGTCTCTGCTTAGCCATCTGTTCTATGAATGACCCATCATTCTTTAAAATCCTTCACGTAAACACAACCAGTGGTAAAGCAAATACTCACTCTGTAGACATAATCCTATATTGATCTGATCTGATAAGTCAACAACACCAGAAGGCATGACAGACACCTAAGTAAACATATCCCTTACTTCTGAAAAAATGCTACTCTTTCATATCAAGCAGAGTACTTCCCTAACAACCTTTAAAACCAGTCTGAATGACTGAGTGAGAGATCACAAATTTTCATCTGGGATATGTGGGAAAATTTTGTTTAATGGGTGACACTGTTATTTTCCCACCTGTAGGATGCACAAGTCAGTGCATTTCTTTGTGCCGGTCCCAAGCCCGGATAAATGGGGAGGGTTGCTTCAGGAAGGGCATCCGGCATAAAACCTCTGTTAAAAATTACTGATGCGGAGAATTTTTCATAATTACATACCGGATCGGTCGAGGCCTGGGTTAACAACGACCACCACCAGTACTGTTAGCCAACAGGGTGCTGGCGGAAATTGGGCTACTGTTGGCCAAAGAAGAGGAGGAGGGGGAAGGCATGCCCGAAGGCAGGAAGAGAGGAGGAAGGTTAGGAGTGTAGTACTGAGGGTAGGAACTTTGAATGTTGGCAGTATGACTGGTATAGGGAGAGAGCTAGCTGATATGATGGAGAGAAGGAAGGTTGATATATTG
Source organism: Protopterus annectens (assembly GCF_019279795.1). Classification (NCBI taxonomy): domain Eukaryota; kingdom Metazoa; phylum Chordata; order Ceratodontiformes; family Protopteridae; genus Protopterus; species Protopterus annectens. Next base: position 831,974,516 of record NC_056744.1, read on the forward strand.
TGCGTGCAAGAGACCAGATAGAAGGGAAGTAAGGCCAATTGTAGAGGAGGCATGTTCAAATTGTTCTATCATGATGTGGATGGCAGAAGAAATGGGGTAGGGGTTATCCTAACGGAACAGTATGCCAAGAGTGTTTTGGAGGTGAAGAGAGTGTCTGATAGAGTGATGTTTATGAAGCTTGAAATTGATGGTGTAATATGAATGTTGTTAGTGCATATGCTCCACAAGTTGGGTGTGCGATGGATGAGAAAGAAAAATTTTGGAGTGAGTTGGATGAAGTGGTAGTGAGTGTACCCAAGGGTGAGAGACTAGTGATTGGAGTGGACTTCAATGGGCATGTTGGTGAAGTGAACAGAGGAGATGAGGAAGTGATGGGTAGGTATGGTGTTAAGGAGAGGAATGCAGAAGGTCAGATGATTGTGGATTTTGCGAAAAGGATGGACATGGCTGTGGTGAATACGTATTTTAAGAAGAGGGAGGAGCATAGGGTGACGTACAAGAGTGGAGGAAGATGCACACAGGTGGATTATATCCTATGTAGGAGGGCCAGTCTGAAGGAGATTGGAGACTGTAAAGTTGTGATTGGGGAAAGTGTAGTTAAGCAGCATAGAATGGTGGTCTGCAGGATGACGTTGGTGATCAAGAAGCGGAGGAGGAGTGTGAAAGCAGTGCCAAGGATTAAATGGTGGAAGTTAAAAAAGGGTGATTGTGAGGTGGAGTTCAGGGAAGAGTTAAGACAGGCACTGGGAGGCAATGAAGAGTTACCGAACAGCTGGGTAACTACAGCAGACCTAGTAAGGGAGAATGCTAGGAAGGTGCTTGGTGTGACATCTGGACAGAGGAAGGAGGGCAAGGAGACATGGTGGTGAAATGAGGAAGTACAGGAGAGTATACAGAGGAAGAGGCTGGCGAAGAAGATGTGGGATTGTCAAAGAGATGAAGAAAGTAGACATGAGTATAAGGAGATGAGGCGCATGGCAAAGAGAGAGGTGGCGAAGGCTAAGGATACGGCATATAGAGAGTTGCATGAGAGATTGGACACTAAAGAGGGAGAAAAGGACCTGTACTGACTGGCTAGACAGAGGGACAGAGTGGGGAAAGATGTGCAGCAGGTAAGGGTGATAAAGGACAGTGAGAGAAACGTAGTCACAAGTGAGGAGAGTGTGTTGAGTAGATGGAAAGAGTACTTTGAAGGGCTGATGAATGAAGAGAATGAGAGAGAGAAGGTTGGATGATGTGGGGATAGTGAATCAGGAAGTAAAGCAGATTAGCAAGGAGGAAGTGAGGACAGCTATGAAGAGGATGAAGAATGGAAAGGCTGTTGGCCCAGATGACATACCAGTGGAAGCATGGAGGTGCTTAGGAGAAATGGCAGTGGAATTTTTAACCAGATTGTTTAATGAAATTTTGGAAAGTCAGAGGATGCCTGAGGAGTGGAGAAAACGTGTTTTGGTACCTATCTTTAAGAATAAGGGTGATGTGCAGAGCTGCAGTAACTACAGAGGGATAAAATTGATCAGTCACAGCTTGAAGTTATGGGAAAGAGTAGTGGAAGCTAGGTTAAGAAAGGAGGTGATGATTAGTGATCAGCAGTATGGTTTCATGCCAGGAAAGAGCACTACAGATGCAGTATTTGCTCTGAGAGTGTTGTTGGAGAAATACACAGAAGGTCAGAAGGAGTTGCATTGCGTCTTTGTGGACTTAGAGAAAGCATATGACAGGGTGCCTAGAGAGGAGTTGTGGTATTGTATGAGGAAGTCGGGAGTGGCAGAAAAGTATGTAAGAGTGGTACAGGATATGTACAAGGGTAGTGTGACATTGGTCAGGACTGCAGTGGGAATGACAGATATGTTTAAGATGGAGGTGGGATTACATCAAGGATCAGCTCTGAGCACTTTCTTATTTGCAGTGGTGATGGACAGGTAGACAGGAGGCCCCGTGGACCATGATGTTTGCAGATGACATTGTGATATGTAGTGAGAGTAGGGACCAGGTTGAGGAGACCCTGGAGAGGTGGAGATATGCTTTAGAGAGGAGAGGAATGAAGGTCAGCAAGGCTAAAACAGAATACATGTGTGTAAATGAGAGGGAGGGTAGAGGAATGGGGAGGATGCAGGGAGTAGAGTTGGTAAAGGTGGATGAGTTTAAGTACTTGGGATCAACAGTTCAGAGTAATGCTGAGTGTGGAAGAGAGGTGAAGAAGAGAGTACAGGCAGGGTGGAATGGGTGGAGAAGAGTGTCAGGAGTGATTTGTGACAGACAGGTACCAATAAGAGTGAAAGGGAAGGTCTACAAGAGGGTAGTGAGACCAGCAATGTTATATGGGTTGGAGATGGTAGCACTGTCGAAAAGGCAGGAGTCAGAGCTGGATGTGGCAGAGTTAAAGATGTTAAGATTTGCACTGGGTGCGACTAGGATGGACAGGATTAGGAATCAGTATATTAGAGGGTCAGCTCACATTGGACAGTTTGGAGACAAAGCAAGAGAGGCGAGATTGCGTTGGTTTGGACATGTGCTGAGGAGGGATGCTGGGTATATTGGGAAAAGGATGCTAAGGATGGAGCTGCCAGGTAAGAGGAAAAGAGGAAGGCCTAAGATGAGGTTTATGGATGTGGTGAGAGAGGACATGCAGGCGGTTGGTGTGAAAGAGCATTAATGCAGAGGACAGGAAGAAATGGAAACAGATGATCCGCTGTGGCGACCCCTAACATGAACAGCCAAAAGATGATGATGATGATGACTTGATGATATGGCTAAGCTTCTCCATTCTCTTCTTGGCCATAAGTTTAGTCAAACTCTATGAATCTATTGATTTATGGAAGAATGCTTCTATCTGTTGGTGACTAGCTGCTGTCATCTACCTCTGAAAAAAAAGAAAAAAACTGTTCAGCTATACATTTTCACCACAGCTATGCATTTATCATTTATGCTTTATTTGGCTTACTGTTTTAAAAGGGGAACAGTAACAAAGGAAACTCTAATATGCACTGTGACTGTTCAGCGTGGAATTTACTACAATGTGACACAAGGCAGCAGTGGATCTTGTTTCAGAAACTCTTAAGGCCAAACTTCAAATCACTTGCTTATTTATTTTATATATACAGAGTTATATTCATATTTAATTATTGGGTCTGCTTCATTGTATTGCAGATTCAAAGATGCTTTCTTACAGATAAGTGTCATTGGGTGGGATTTAGAACCAGTACCTCACTGCCATCACCGCACCTCTGATGCTAGTGGTGGGGATTGTTGAGTCCATACACCTGGTGGCCCATTACACATTAGTTGGAGTGCACTGGATATGATAACTGGACTTATTTGGCCTAAAATCATTTCAGTCATCAAAGGTCTGAGTGAAACCTTATATACACAAGGTAGATATACAGAGGTATGTACTGCACAGCAATTATTCTACTTACTAGGGACAGTAGTTAGGAAACAGGCAAAATAAACTCTGAAAAATATGCCAAAATGTTAGTGCCACAACTAAACCAAGGGATACCTGTAATCTTGGATGACCAAAGGGGGTAGGAAGCTACCCTCTGCACAACTGAAGCTCAGCTGATTCAACTTGGATACAGCTTGGCTGTGGCTCTGAGTGCTGATTATGCAGAAAAATGACATGCCACTTGTGAAGATTGGGTGAAGAGAGATGAAGGCTGCCAGCCTAGCCAGATAGAATTGTGCAGATAATTCTGTCATTTGTAAATATAAATGTTGAAATGCAGGCTTGTTTTCTTAAATGAAAGACTATGCTGCAAAATGTTGAACTTAAAACAATGTAGCAACATTGCCTTCTGCTGTAAAGAAAGCTAAATCAAGCATTTGTCCTTTGAAATTAAAATTACTTCATGTCTGTCCCTTTGAAGTTAGAATATGGAGTCGATGAGTCTGGAGTGAAGCATCCTGCCTATTGTTTTAACTTAAAGTAAAATTCCACACTCTCATTCTTTTCTACCTACAGTATGGTTCCAGCATTGGGTATGTACCAGAAACCTACTTGTAGTTTTTAAAACTTTTATTTCCCTGCATTGGAGTCAAAGGAAGGGACAGCCCACCTACTTTTTTTCTTAAACTCAACTTCTCACACATTTTGCAAAGAAATTCACATCCACCTGCATGACATGTCATAGACACAGTTAAATTTGTAGTTTACCCTTTCAGATACTGTTGTCAATTTTAGATGGGTAATTAATCCTGCTAATGTCAGGAACACAGCAGCTGATATAAAAAAGACAGAAAGCTGTGGAATTGTTTCCATCATTTTTATTGCAGAGGGGAGGAAAACTTAAAACACTCCACTTTCATAGCAAAACAAAGCAATTAGATCAGTCAGGGGTTTAAAGGCAATTTTCAACTCTTCTGAGAAATGTACTGTAGAATATGAACAGCCAAAACATGTGTTTCGAGGGAATTGAGTATGTGACGGTTAGTATAAACTGAGATGTAGAGTACTGTTAACTCTGAACTGTGAACAATGGAAAAATACTGATCAAGCTAGATTCTGCTTGAAGGCAGGAAATGTGCCTTTTATGGAAGTATATCAGATTTTCTCTTTTGCCTAGAGATATGATGATGTGAATTGTCTTATGTTTACGGGTAAACCTTTGATTGGTTAACTGCCCTGTGTAATAATCTAATTGGTCTAGTTTTATATTTTTGTACTGTCAGCAATATCACCAGTATATAAGCTTGTTTATTTCTTTGTTCTGGGAGTCTCCCTGTTACTTTCCATGAGGCTCCTGCACGTGTGTACTGTTAGTTAATAAAAGCCACTGAAAGAGAGAAAGAAACGTGATCTGTCTTCATTTTTAAAGTACTGTGAAATTTTACAGTTGGTGCCGTTTACTCGGATCTGAATTAAGAGCAAGCTGCAGCAGTTGAGAACTGAACGAAATACTGCTAAAAGCGACATCAACAGATTTTTCAGTTTCTGTGGTATTTCTTTCATTTTTCTGTCCCTGTCTGCCTTCTAAAGTTTTATGAACAAATTTTTTTTCTGACAAAAGTTATGATTTCTCTCCTTCAGTCGTTTTAAGGTAAGTGGCATGCATTTCTTTTCTGCTTTGAATAAGCAGTATGAGAGTGGGGTTCAAGGGAGCCCGCAGGATTTTTTGCAGGGGGGTGCAAACATGGAGCACCGCCCTGACCCCACCCACTTCAAAGCACCACCCCCAAACCCCACCCCCTTCAACCCCCCCCCCCAACACACACATACAGCCATTCCAGTATCCCATTACTTGGCTATTTCTCCCCAGTTGCCATAAACACTGTTCAAAACTGTGTGCATATTGTTTTATGCATTACTTCTACAATGATTGCAGATACTTGGTTTTAATTTTCAACAGTTAAGAAATACTACCAAGAAAGACACTCTTAGAGACAAAAAGGAATTTTATCTTCACCTTCAAAAAACTACACAAAATACCCCTCAAAAATTTTGGTCAGGTATTAATAACCTTCTTAAACCAGGACATTCTACTACTCCTACCCCCTCAGGATTTAACCCTAATACCTCTACTCAGATCCCAGATGCCTTTAATAACTACTTTACAGAAGCCATTCTAACACTAGCAAACTCACTACCAACACCTACTGCATCCTCACATGATACCTCTCCAGCCTCTACTAATGTCTTTCAAATCCAACCTGTCTCTTCTTCTATCATATATAAGCTTCTCTTAAAACTAAAACCGCGCACCCCATCGGCTGACCAACTCCCTTCTTAATACTTACAAATTGCTGCAAAAGCTATCTATCACCCAATATCTATTCTGATAAATAGGACCATCTCTGAAAGGAAAATCCCTACAGTTTGGAAGATATCTCACATAATTCCCCTTCATAAAGGGGGCCCTTCTTCTGAATTATCCAATTATCGTCCTATTGCCTTATTGTCCCCATTAGCTAAGATAATGGAAAGGTGTATACACAAACAATTTCTTAACTACCTTCTTCAAAACAACCTTCTAGCTGACTGTCAACATGGTTTCAGGCCCCATCACAGTACTACAACTGCCCTTCTGTCCTTTGCTGACTCCATAAATAGAAATCGAAACAGTAACCTTCTCTCATCTGCTCTATTTATAGATCTATCAAAAGCTTTTGATATGGTTAACCATAACATACTCCTTGAAAAACTTAACAACCTCTCCTTAAGCTCACATACTTTACAGTGGTTTAGAAGCTATCTTGAAAACAAGCAACAAGCAGTTCTTTGGGAAAACAACCTTTCATCTTTACTCCCAGTAAATGTTGGTGTTCCACAAGGATCTATCCTTGACCCCTTCTTTCTCAGTATTTATTAATGACCTATATTTGAACGTACCACAAGCAACCTGCATCCAATATGCAGATGACTCGACATTGATCTGCTCTGCCATAAATATTCCCTCTCTCCAGTCCATCACCCAAACAACCTTTCATAACGTTGAAAAATGGTTTATGCAGCACTGCCTCCTCCTTAATCCCAAAAAAACAAAGCTTCTTCTCTTTACTCCTACTAACAAATCTCCTACACCTCTCTTTACTATCACCTCAGATAATTCTACCTGCATTAACCCTGACAATACCACTCGACTATTAGGTGTAACCATTGATAACCATCTTAACTTTGATGACCAAATTAATAGTACTATTAAAGCTGTTAATAAAAAAATTGGGACACTCTACAGAATTAAACCCTTCCTTACCCCAGCAGCTAGAAAAACCATTGCACAGACCCACCTGCTCTCCACCCTTTTTTATGCTTGACTATATATACCACACTATCTAAAAATAACATCAATAAACTCTCAACCTGTTATAACAGTATAGCTAGATTCATTAATGCAACTCCCCTTAGAACTCACCACTGTTATAACCTGAAACAACTAAATTGGCTAGAACTAAATAACCACCTACTTTACCAACAACTACTTATCATTCATAAAACCCTTCATTTCCCTGAAAATACTCCAAGCCTGGCTAGACTTATTTCTCCATATAAGAACCTAAACACACTTCGTTCTGCCAACAAGTTTCTAGTATCCATAACTAAATCATATAATAAAGCTGGGGATGCACTATTTTCAAATTCCATAGGGAAACACTGGAATCTAATCCCTCAAGAAATAGCTACTCTACAGTCCACCTCTCTGTTCAAAAGACAAATCAAAGCACATCTTACTTCTCAATGGCTATGTCCCTGTACCAATCCAGATTGAAAGTATGTCTCAATACGCCTTATTATTTTTCCTTCCTGTCCCCTTACTGGCCCTACCTGAAGCTTTCTGGAGTTGAGAGTTGAATCCTAAGGGATGCCTATATTTCTTATTAACTTTAGTATGTAGTTCTTATTTTTTTGTTGTATAACTTGACTTAATATTTTTTTAAAATGTTATAGATATCCTCTCTTGTACCTTGTATAAATCTATTAAGAAAATTGTTATAAATCACTGTAATTTTATCTATACTGGAGCTTTTCTCCCCGGGCCTCTACTGTAAATGGATATATGTCCAGCTAGACTAGCCCTGTCAACAAATGTAAAATAAAATAAATAAATAAACTTTAATTTCAAATTTTAGGGCCTCAGGGCCAATAGCTTAGTAACCTCCTATTTTATAGCACAAACACTGACAGACATTTCCTAAACAAACAAAGTAATAGTCTTACAATGAAAACAGACTTAGCATTAAAACTTCTCTACCTTTGAAACTCGCATGCACTGAAACAGCATTTAAACCCACATTCAAAGAAAATGCATCTGGCCAGTGGCAGGTTAAGTTTACATTTAGACTGTATTCAAATCATAGGCCCCTTGCACACATTTCAGAACCATGCATAACTGCTTTGATTCACCTTCCTGATTGTATTAATTATAATATATAATAACTGAATTGTATCCCTTGTTAATACAGCACCACTTAGAGTGTGTTTTACAGTTTTGAACATTTTTTCCATTAAGCAATGAAACAAAACATATGAACCAATAATGACAAATTGCCCAATTCAGAACATTTCAACCATAAAAGGCCACTTAAATGTCTGTCATTACAATGTACCAATATCAGTCAATATGCACAATCTCTGCAGAAGTAAAAGTCATCTGAATAATTTCACATTAAAGAGATCTGAAACTAATAGAGAGGTTGTTGCTAAAAAACAGCTTTATATTTCAGTGTTTCATCTACAAATTCAGTGCCTACTGCCCTTAAACAATAAATTTCCTATGTTACATTTAAAAAAAAATGCTAAGCTTGTATTTTGCAATAGGAATAAGTGGCAAGTGGAAACAAGTTCATAGTTACTAGGCATCTCATCCAAAGGAGGACATACTCAGGACTGCGGCACTCCAACCCCTTAAAATACAAATCTACATGTGGTGGGAGTAAAACCTACAGCCCTCTACATCAAGATGCAAGTATGCTACCTGCTGTGCTACTAAGACTGTTTTGACATTTAATACCACAACAGTGGTACCATTTGCTAAACAAAACAGTTGCACATTTTAAGCAGACTTAGCATGAACAACAGTAAACATCTCTTCCCTTGAAGCTCACAATTCCTTGAAAATGTATGTGAAAATAAATTCCACCTGCTAACTCTAAATAGGGCATTTCACTCTCACACACGCACATCTCAACCTCTTAGTGCAAGAAATCTGGACAAAGCCTAAAATAAATAGGGACGGATTATAAATATTGCTCTCATGAATGTAATCGTAGAATAACAGGATTTGTGATAGTATGCATTTTTCTAAAGGATATGGCATCTAAAACTCAAATGTCTGTTATTATTTAGCAACGTCAATCCTTTTTATTTGGCATTTGTTAACCGGGATAGTCCATCTGTGCAAAATCCCTTTTTCAGTGGAGGCCCGGGGAGAAAAGCTCAGGAGGAATATGGGGCAGAAATCTGGACATTCTGAAAATACCTGGACAGCTGAACACACACACAGCGCCTCTCAATCTCTTAGCACAAGAAATCTGGAAAAAGCCTGTTTTATAATGTTGGGGACAAAGGCTCAAACTAGGGCCACATTTAGAAAGTTGCTAGAATAACAGGATTTATGTTAGAATGAATTTTCTACAGGATATGAAGTCTGAAAATCAAATACATATTATTTAGTAACTTTAATCCTTAGCTCATCCCAGTGATTTGTCAAAAAAAAAACTGAAAATTTATGAGGAACAGACCAAAATATAAGACAAAAGTCTGGACATTCTGTGGAAATCTGTACAGTTGATAGGTATGACACACACATACATCCCCTGACCCCCTTAGAAAGTGCATAGAACAAAGTTTGCATTAGTATGCATTTTCTGAGGATATGCAGTCAAACTCAAATGCCTGCCATTATTTTCTGCCTTCAGTCTTCAATAATTTGCCAAAAGAACACAATTTTATAAGAAACAAACTGAAAATATGAGACAAAAATCTGAATTGTGAGGTATGAAACTTTCCACAACCAATAAACATTTTTAAGAAAAGAAAATAGCACAATACATACATTACTTCATAAATACTGTCATACTTCCATGGATTTATATCACTTATTGTTTATTTTGAACTTTAACATGCAAGATTTTGTAGGCATATATGCAAACAAGGAGCCATATTGTCCGTAAAAAAAAAGAAAGAAAAAGAAAAAGAAAAACTCTCTCGCTCTGTCTGCAGCTATTCCAATGAACCATTACTTGACTATTTCACCCAATTTACCATAAACACTAATGTGCATACTGCTTTACAACACTAATGTGCATACTGCTTTACTTTTACGATGATTTGAACTTAATTTGAAAGTTTTATTTTGCATTTTACAGCACAAACACCAAGACATCTGCTAAACAAACTTAGCATTAAAACTTCTCTGCCCTTAAAACTCACATTCATTGAAACAGCACTGAAACCCACATTCAAAGAAAATACATTTTGCCAGTGGCAGATAAAGATTAACTTTGGGCTGTTTTCAAATCATAGGCCCCTTGCACACGAAACATACACGTGCTCTTTGATACACCTTCCTGATTGTATTAAATTATATTCCTTGTACAATACTGTACAGTTGTTAGAGGGCATTTTAAATTTATTGTTTTGAACATTTTTCCAGTAAACAATCAAACAAAATGCATGCACCAATAATGACAAAACTGCCCAATTCAGAACATTTCCATCATAAAAGTCTACTGAAGCGTCTACAGTCTACCAGTATCAATAAATATGCAGAATCTCTGAAGTAGTAAAAGTCATCTAAATAATTCCACATTAAAGAAATCTGCAACTAATTAAGAGGTTGCTTCTAGCAAACAACTTTATATTTCATTGTTTCATCTACAAATAAAGTGTATTTTGCCCTTGAGGAATAACTTGCCTAGGTTGCATTACAAAAAAATGATAAGCTAATAATATTGCAATAGGGAATGGATGGCAAACTGATAACAGGTTCATAGTTACTAGGTATAAAAGCACTGTAGCATCCACCCCCTTTACAACATAGCACAGTATCAGCAATGCAACTACTTACTGTGGGAGTAGAACCCAGATTCTTCTGCATCAAAAGCAAGTACACTACCGCTTCTGCTATTAACAATGCAATTGGACTCCGCATAAGCAGCACTAAACTTTTGTTCCCCTGCAGCTCTCAGATTCTTGTAAAATCTACTTGACACTCAGCTGTATCTCTGAACTTTGCAGCACAAGAAATCTGGAAAAGGCCAAAATTTATTGGGGGGGGGGGTACAAAAGCCCAAAAACTTGGGACACATTTTAAACATTGCTTGTATAATGTTGGAAAGTTGCTAGAATAAAATGCTGTGCTACCACCATACATTTTACTGCCACATATTAAACTCACGACCCTGTGCAAAACAGTCAGAGCAACATACCACTAGGCCAACACATCTGTTTTTTGAAAGAAAGGAAGACTGAAACTTAAATGTCTACCATTTAGTGAATTCAGTTCTCACCATAGCTTTCAACCTCTTGGCACAAAATACCTGAACAAAGCCAATAATGGGGGAATACAACGCCCAAACATATTCAGTGAATTCAGTTCTCACCATAGCTCTTAACCTCTTAGCAAAAAAACACGTAGACAAAGCCAGTAATGAGGGAATACAGCCCCCAAACATATTCAGAGTGAATTCAGTTCTCACCATAGCTCTCAACCTTATCACAAAAATACCTGGACGAAGCTAATAATGGGGGAATACAGTTCCAAAAATAGGGACAAATTTCAAATACCCATGTTATAAACTTAGAAAATTGCTAGAATAAAAGGTTTTGTGTTACCATGTACTTTCTGAAGAACATGAAGTCTGAAATTCAAATGCCTGCTATTTTTATTTATTTAACATTTGTTAACCAGGAAAGTCTGACTTGGAACAAAAGCCAATTTTCAGCCAAGCTCAGGGAAAAATACTGCAGACACATGTCCTTGGAACAAAAGCCAATTTTCAGCAAAGGCCCAGGGAAAAATACTGCAGACACATGTCTTTGTAACATGGGAGGACACCAGAGCAAACCCACACAAACACAGGGAGGACATGCAGACTCCACACAGAAGGCGCCCCAGCCAAGAATCAAACCAGAGAACCTCTAGCTGTGAGGGAACAATGCTACCACTGCACCATCAACTATAAGGTGTTAAACACTCAGAAACCACATATTTTACAAGTAACAGAACAAAATATGAGGCAAAAATCTCCAAAAGTTTCACAAATGGTGGTGGGTAGGGAATTCAGGCTCTTGTTACCTGTAGCGAAGGTACAGGGTTTAGCCACCAGTACTCATTGAGTGGGGGTACAGGGCTCCAGTCTGTGTAACCCTAAACACTTAAGTTGGCATTTTACACACACACACACACACAAACACGTACCCTAGTAGTACACTTGCACGTAAGAAAAAATGCAATAGCAATGCAAGTTTCTCTCAGACATAATCAATGCAGCAAGCCCAAAGAAAACCAGTAAACAGAATGCACAACATTCAGTTCATAACAGTGCAGGTTTCTCTCAGACATAATCAATGCAGCAAGCCCAAATAAAACCAGTAAACGGAATTCAAGTTCAACACTCAAATAAGGAGTCCAAAGAAAAAACAGTAAACGAAATGCATCAGATAAGAAACCATTAGCTACTAGTGCAATGCAATTGTCTCTCGTTTCTCTTGGACATAATCAATGCAGCAAGCCCAAAGAAAACAGACTAGTAGTGCAGTCTTTTTTTTACCCTACCTGGAGGAGCCAGGGGAAGAAAGATGTGCTGTACACTGCCTGAATAAGAACAGGAAAAACCCACCGACTGGTCTGACTCTGCAGCTCTTGACTGCTACACAAGTTTAAATTAAGTAGCAACAAATGTCAGTTGACTTCTGACAAGCTGTCTGCCTCATGAAGCTGAAGTCATCGCACACACCCTGCACGTGAGGATGATGTCCCCCCTCAAAAAAAAAAAAAAAAAACCTTGGGAAATTTGGAAATTAAACAGGCAGGCCACTCAGAATTCGTGGCACCCCAATATTTTGCCCTCAAAACTGGTATTTACAGAGCAATTTAGTACGGTTGAGAGGTATGTATACAAGTTACTTGCTCAGAATTATACAGTAGACAGATGGCGACTGAGGGAATCAACCTCTGCACTACAGTAAACAGCTTGCCAACACCTGATAGCCTTAATCATTTGTGTTAACTAGCAAGCTAAAACATGCAGACATAGGGAGAACAAGCCAAACAATTTGTCCTTTGCTTTCCTGCACATGACTAAAGCATCATACTCTGTTCTCCTTGACCTTCTCTGCAATTGATACTATTTTGGATTTTGCTCTGATGTCCTTATTTTATTCAGCTGTCCCATAGTGTGCATCCTTCTGTCCATCTCAACCAAATCCAATCCTTCCTCAATGGGCTTGCATTTACAGTCCAGGCTTCTGGGCTATAAGGAAGCAATAGTTGCATTACTGTTTTGTATACTTTACTTTTCAGCTTGTCATTTTTATTTCACAGACTACCCCATGACACACACTGAATTTTCAAAAGGACACACTGTCTTACTCAAATTTCTGTTTATGACTACAGTTCTGAATGCCAGAAATAGGTTCATAGGTTCATACTAGGCTATCTGCCCGAGGGCATTTATAAGCCTAGCCATAGTTTTGTGGCTTACGCCACCCCTTAGTTTGGAGAAACTATGCCCATTATTTAGCTGTGCCTCTGTCGAGCAGTGACACTGAGGTAACCCCTGGGGTGTATCTGCGATCTCCCACCCATTGGTCAAGATTCCTCTTGAACAAGGCCAGCGAGGTGCTCTGCCTCACATAAACCGGGATTTTGTTCCACAGCATAGGGAGTCTTTGGGTGATGAATCTATCCCTCCAGCACGTCCTATTAATAACCGTGTCGAGGTTTAAGTCACCCGCCCTTGTGGCTCTGAGGATCTAGATTTTTTGAGATGAAGCATATTCATCAAATCTGGGTTTGACATGGCCTTGTATGTCAGGCATAGGTCACCTCTGAGTAAGCGGTACGCAACTGAATATAACTGGAGTTCTTTCAGCCGTGCAGCATAAGACAGATTTTTGAGACACTTTATCCTTTTGGTGAGGAACTTTTGTGGCCTCTCCAGCTGCTGCAAGTGTCGGGTCAGATACATTCTGAATGGGGCATTGTACTCGATCATTGGTCTGATGAGTGATGAGTATAGGGAGACTATGACTTCCCTTGATCTAGATGTGAATCCCTTCATGATAAGGTGGGCAATGTAGAAGGTCTTCCTAACTACTTTAGCAATATGAGTGTCGAATGAAAGGCTACTGTCAACCTGGGTTCCCAGGTCCCTAATAACTTCTTCTGTGTTCAGGGAAATGCCACCTATATGGTAGCTAGGGGTAACCTTATTTTTCCCGAAGGGTATGACTATGCATTTCTTGGCATTTAACTTGAGGCCATGGCTCTGGCACCAGTTATCCGTTTCTGTGAGACCCTTCTGAAGGATATCTGTGTCGGATGTGTTCTCAACTACGGCGCCCAGTTTACAGTCATCTGCGAACTTTGTCAGCCATAACCCTCCTGTGTTTGCTAGAATGCCAGAAAACCACACATTTTGAAAACTAAATGAAACAAATGGGTCATTCTGCAAATATATTCTGAAAGCCTTGCTTACAAAGATAACATCTTGAATAGTTTTATGTGCATAAGGGATTCTTATTCTCTCTCAGTGACCATATCTTTAACCACTCAACTGCAGTATGGACTCTTGTTCTGACACACACACACACACACACACACACACACACACACATCTTAGTGTACCTGTCAGCAGCTTCCACATAATCCATTAACACTTCTGTGCTGTGGAACATCACCACACTTCTAGCAGCTTACACACATCAATACATTCCACAGCATTTTCTAAAACAAAACCTAGTTTACACAAGACAAGCACAAATACCTTTAGTGAGCAATAAACATAACAGGTTAATATATCAGTAAGAAATCTTTCTTACAGTGATAACAGTTACATTCACTGTCTTCATGTCATTACTGTAATATACAACAATGACATCAAACATCATACATCTTCTGTAAAGTTTCACTGTCTTATCTTGGAAACTGGCCATGTATTCTCAGTCAGAGCACTTGTTAGCCAAACAAACTTTCACATGACAGCAAGGCACCCACCTCTTGAGTGTTTGTTTACTGTGATTTTAGAGACATATCAAAAATATGCTTAACTGTAAGAAATATAAATAATACTGAATCTCTATCAATGTGTGGAATTACAATGCAAATATCACTGACAGCTGCAAGGCATTATAGCTTAACAATTTTACTGCCATTGAGTTACAAGTACACCTTTCATTTTCAAATACTTGCTGTTATTAGTTAAGGAGGACAGCCAAAACAAAATAATGGATGCCATAACGAGGTGTAAATTAGAAGTATATAAAAAAAGAGCTGTATGTTTGAATGCAATAAAAACAAACCAGGCACAAACACAATAATGCTAGTACATATCCATTTAAAACAAGTAGCAGCCAGCAAGAAATGCTCAGACATAAAACGGACAGTCAGTGCAATTTCTTCTATTAAAGAGGTCACCTAACTAATTCATTTAGCACAAAGACAAAATGGTTAAACTGTTCATCTCTCTGAATTTTCAGATAAGTTACTTACCTTAGTTTGCTTACCATACGTTTTTGGGGGAAAAAAACTAAATAACCGTTACCGTTAACGAAACCGGAACCGAAAATAACGTGTTGTGATGCCTGTATTAGGAGAATTTAGGTCACTTCAGGCAACTCTCAGTCATTACTGTTCAAACGTACGTACTCCGGTTAAAAATCAGAAATAAGCAAGGAAACTATTTTGTGGCAACTGAAAAACTATTTAAGGGAAACTTAAAGGAACCCGCGCATATGGATGCAGCCAATTGAAAACGGACTGTTACAAACCTCCAAGTCTTGTCTGTGTTTTCCAACAAATTAAACTGTTTTCTTTAACAGCTTCCATTAACTCTGTCTTCACTTTTACATCCTGCCGACATGGTTAACAGGAACTTGAGCTGTGCGATCCGCAGGTCGGGATTTTTTATTTCCAAGAGCAGAAAACCGGCTCTAGGTACCAGAACACACTGAATGAAATCTACACACTAGTAGCAACCTCCCCGAGTCGCACAAAAGACAAAAACAGGTCGCAAACACCTGTTGCATCTGTGCGACTGGACGGGATGTAAAGGGCGTTCTTAAAGAGGAACGCCCTTTAAAAAAAAAATACACACTGGAACTTTTTTTTTTTTTAAATTAAATTAATAAATCCAATAACCACGGAAGCAGTTCACCAGCGATGACCAACACACTTTATTGCAAGCACAGAAAACAAATCACTGCAAAACGTAAACGCTGTTAACATCCACCAATGCGTTTTCGTCTCCACAAACATGTAAGACTTCTTCAGACTAACAAATGTAATTTAAAATCACCTAATATACTCACATGTGGTCTGTGCCGACCAATAAAATTCATTAAATTCATGATTAACATTAAAAACATCTGTTTACAAGGCTCATTTGAAGTTACCATTTACAACTATTAAAACACACTTCGATATTTGATTTTAAAAAACTCCCTTCTTCATTAGTTTAAAATTCATGATCACTCAATAATTTATTTAAAACCACATTAAATAAATAAATACAAATATAATAAAAACTACTAAATATTTATACCTTTTAAAACCTTTTATATTCTTTATTTCATGAAAAATTCATTCCTAGCCTACTAGCACCATCTGCTGACCTAAAAGAGCAATTACAAATAAAGCTAAATCTTGGCTGCTCTTAGTTTTAACACTGAGGTTAGGGAAATGTGGTCATTAAGCCCTGGGAAATTAGTAGCATCTAATAAAATTTGCCACCAGAGCTCCCTAAATTCTAATTTTTCTTCCCAAGGGCCCCCTCTTATTTCTCTTTTAACCTGTTCCAATACAAAGAAGGTGAATTTGGCATTATTACAATCTAACGTGTGTTTGAACAGAGCATTTGTTTCTTTTCTCTTAGATATCTCGTAAATATGCTCATAAATTCTCTTTTTAATGCTCTCTCAGTCTTCCCACATAATATGACTTACATTCCAAACACGTAGCTAAATACACCACTCCCTGTGTATCACAGTTAAAATATCCAGAGGCAGTTATATTAATGTCCCTTGTTGGTACCAATATTTCCATCTTGTTACTAATGTGTGGGCACTGATTACAGTGTCCACATTGATATGTTCCATATTTTCTATTTTTATCATATAGTGACATTTTCGTAGAAATTTCATTACTATTACCTATTTTATTATTTTCCAACAAATTTTTAATGCTTCTGCCATTTTTATATACAACCTTAGGCATCTCTTTCTTGTTATTCAAGATGTCAGTGTATGAAACAAAATTGCTCCATTCTTTCTGGAAAATCTTTCTTACTTTAATATTCAAGTTATTAAACTCCATCAAGGGTTGGGAGGGTGGCCTAATGGTTAAGTTGTTTGCCTTACGAACACAAGGTGCAGGGTTTGAATCTCACAAGGGATAATTGGCTAGGCTTAAAATGGCTCTCAAGGGCAGTTAGCCTAGTACAAATCTATGAGTCTATGAGTCTATGAGTCTATGAGACTAATGCTGAATTATACTGTCCATCATTGACTACATTAGTTTTATTCTGCTTATTAAAAGATGGCAAATTGACATTATTTACAATTAATTCTATACCTTTTATAGGTTTATATTTACCTAATCTATTTTCCTCTACCTCTTTTCTAGTTCTTGAAACAAATTCATAGGGGTAGCCCCTGGCTAAAAACATTCCCTCCAGTGTGTTACATTCCTTAATAAAGTCATCATCTTTACTAGTCATACGACACCCCCTCACAAATTGTCCCTTGACAATATTCTTTTTACAGTGTGGGGGGTGCGTGCTAGTGAAATGTAAATAGGAATTGCAGAAGGTGTTTTTCCTAAAAACCTTGGTTTCAAAATCCCTATTGTTCACGTTCTTATATATTTCAACGTCCAAATATTGTAACCTATCTACGGACGTAGTAAACGTGAATTTTAAAAAATTAGTAGTATTCTGTAGATAATTCATAAATTCCGATAGTTTTTCACTACCCCCAATCCAAAAAATAACTATGTCATCTAGAAACCGCCTGTAGAGGGTCCAATATTGAGTATATTCTGAGTTATGAACAAAATTGGACTCCCAAGCTGCTAACACAATGTTAGCATATGTGGGTGCGCAAGCCGCACCCATTGCTACTCCACTAATTTGCTGGTAATACTCATCATTAAAGACCATAAAGTTATTCTTTAGTACAACATCCACCAATGCTACCACTGCATTTTTCTCCAAATGTGACAACTTTTTGTCGAGAAAAATCATATCCTCAAATGATCTCATACCTTCATGGTGGGGTATACATGAAAATAAATCAATGACATCAATTGTCACAAAAATGAGATCATTTGAGAATAAATCTGACTTAATGTCCTCAATAGGTCCCAAGAATCCTTTAATATATATTTATTCATGGCCCAAATATGTTTTGCTGTTATATCCACATATTTGGCCAAGCTGGTAGTCTTGGAACCGTCCGCTGAGACTATGGGTCTTAACGGTGGGTCACTGACATTCTTATGTACCTTTGGTATCCCAAAAATAATGGGTATCCTTGGTTTAGGTACATACAAAAACTGATGTAATTTAACATCTATTATGCCTTCCAGTAGCAAATTGTCTAAAATGTTATCTATTTTTTGGTAGGCTAATTGTACTTCATTTAAAGAAACTATTCTATATTTGTTACCATCACCTAAGATACTATACATTTTACCATCATAGATAATGTTTTCCATTATAACCACCCCTCCCCCTTTGTCAGGTTTCATAATCCTGAATTGATTATTGAACCTTAACTCATTTAATATATTATGTTCTTCTTTTGTGATATTATATTCTTTCTCCACAAATTTAAATTCTTCTCTAATTTTCTTCTCTAATATCAGGTCAAGGTTTCTAATCTGGGGGTGATAGGGGGGATTATATGTACTTCTCCTGATGAGTATATTTTCCTGGCGGTTTTCATCCAACACCTTAGGGGGAAGTGTGACACAAAGATTCACTTTCCTTAGGAACAACTTCATATCTATTAAGGACTGAACCAGGTCACCTTTCGTGTTAGGATTGAATTTAAACCCCTTACTTAAAATATCAAAATGTGTTTTATTAATGCTAACGTTACTAAAATTGTAAATGGAAAAATTATTAAGTGAATATGTAGTTCCTGTACATAGGATACCTGTACTTAACTCGTCCTCCACTGTCAAGCTAATATCAGGGCTCACTTGTTGTGTCATAATTTCCATCTCCTCAGGGGAAAAAAAGTGTGGGTGGGTCCGAGGGTATTAGTAACTACATTTAATATCTCCCTCTCCCCCTTCTCCCTCCCCTCCATTGAAAATTTTGATATCTATTGTCATTTCCATGGTGCTTCGTTCTATTTAATGGTGGAAATTCAGTATCGTAATTAATCCACCCTTCTTCTTCCTCAGGAATATTACTGGAGTCATACCTAATGTTACTCTTCTTATAGCCAATTCTGCTATTGTGTTCCCATTTTATAGCAGGTGGCTTAGGGTAACTAATATCATTCTGGTATTCCTCAATATCTCTCCTTAATTTCTTAACTTTTCTTTGTTCTAAAATAGAACATTTAGCATCCACTTCTGAGCCCATATTTAAATATTTTTCCTTTTCTTTTTTGACTTCAAACAGCATATCCTTCTTAATAAAATCATCCAGGACTCTAATTTCTTCTTCCAAACTTTCTAATTTCCTATTATTTTCTTTTATAATGAGCCTCAATATATTAATACCACATTCATTGAACACATTCACAAGTTCAGTATGAAACAATGTACCAGTTTCTACATTATTAGGGTATTTCCAGACCCTTAAACCCTTTGGTACTATTTTTTGTTTGATACATTCCTTGAGATAACAATTTTCTATATTCATTGATTTATATCTATACATCATGCCAGACAATTTATTGATTTTCATAGCATAAGAGTCACCATCCACTGGTGCACCCTCTTCTGCTCTGTATAATTTAGTATCCATAGGATTTTTAAGCCATTCTAACATATCAAAATTGTCAGTAATGGGAGGAACAGTACCTAAGGCTTTTAAACCTGAGCAATTGCTCTTGCAATTCCGGTCAGTTAAACCCCGACTCTCGTTGCTACCCATACATTCTCCTAATCTTTGTAGAACCATTGGCGTGTTTGCAGGATCGAAGTTGCTACCATTCGGTTCCGCTTCCTCCGTCCGCCCAGGGCTCCTTTCAAGATTATGTCTTTTCCTCTTACTTTTGGAACGCCCTGCCTCCTCGGTCCATTCGGACGTACCATCCGCTTCTTGGCTTCTTTTTGTAGCAACTAAAGCCGAGCAAAGTGGGGTGAGTAACTCAATTAACTCAGTTGACTGACCTATAAGTTTTCGGGACTGTCCCAAGTCCTCCCGGTTCAAAGCCGTAGCACTGCTGTCCATGATGAAGCGCCGTACCAAACAAACACAAAAAAGGCGCCAAATTCGAAATACAAAGCCAATAAATCCAATAACCACGGAAGCAGTTCACCAGCGATGACCAACACACTTTATTGCAAGCACAGAAAACAAATCACTGCAAAACGTAAACGCTGTTAACATCCACCAATGCGTTTTCGTCTCCACAAACATGTAAGACTTCTTCAGACTAACAAATGTAATTTAAAATCACCTAATATACTCCCATGTGGTCTGTGCCGACTAATTAAATTAAATTAAAAAAATTTCTCAGCCAGCCCAGTTCCAGGGGGGTGCAAGTGCACCCCCTTGCACCTGCCTGCGGGCGCCCTTGGTGGGGTTAATCTGGAAAATAAACTGGCGTCATATGTATGTAAGGAGGAATGAGAGTGGGGAAAAAGACGTGTTTATAACGTCTTAGCTAGACCTGTGTCAAACAGGTATAGCTTCTTGTATAAGAGCGGGGTAAAAGACGTTTTTATAATGTCTTAGCTAGACCTGTGTCAAACAGGTATACCTTCTTGTATGAGAGTGGGGTAATAAGACGTTTTTATAACGCCTTAGCTAAACCTGTGTCAAACAGGTATAGCATCTTGTATGAGAGTGGGGTAACAAGACGTTTTCATAATGCTTTAGCTAAACTTGTGATAAACAGGTATAGCTCATCGAGTGATAGTGGGGTACTGAGTGAAAATGGGAGTGAGTGCGGGAAAAATAAATGAGCCAGAAAAAGGTACACCAGCTGGTTATATGTTTTATCGGGTGTCCCGGGACAGTTGTATGTTTTTAGATCAGTGGATCTCCCTTACTAAGGATGACGGCGATCTTGTTTTTCCAGAAGATGGTAGTTTTAATAAAGATGTTCTGATTAATTTACGAAAAAAAATTAAGAAAGAAAGGAAAAGTACCAGGGTTGTGCTGGGTAGCTTTTAATGATTGGATGTGTGAGGCAAAAGAACGAGAAAAAGATTTGGTCGTTAGTAGTCTTAAGGATAGTCAACAAAAGTTAAAAGAGCAGATAAAGGAACTGCGACAAACTACTAAGAATCTAGACATAGCTAATGGTAAACGTTTAAAAGGCCCACCCTTTAAGGGATTATATCCAGTACAAGAATTAAATAAACTACCGATACCAGAATCATCTGAAGATGATAATCCATGGTTCCCCCCACCCCCCTACGGCTCCTCCAACGCAATATCAACCTTCACAACTACAGGATGGAACTGTTAGTTCTACAATACCGAGTGAAGGCCGGTGGATGGAAGAGCAAATCATTCAGGAACCCAGACGGGGAGATCAGGTGATAAGAGGCCAGCCTAGTTGCCTGACTATAGAACAACCCCACCAAATGGATACAGAAAATCATCTCCTAGAGTGACCTGCTCTAAGATTAAGAAACAGCACAAAAGAAAAGTACAAATGCTTTTTGACCCTAGGTCCAGTCAGCCAAAAATACCTCAAAATAGGAAAATGGTTTATTCACACAAGGGTAAATATTATAAGCAATGCCCAATTGTGGTTAAGGATAAGGATGATTACATTAATCCAGATAAATCTCATCAAAGCTTCACTTCCGATTCGAGCACGAGCTCGTCAGACGAAGCAGGAGTATTTCCACTGAGGGAGGTACCAAATCCAGCACATGCCAGAGATGTGGAACAACCGGCTACTGTCGTCGTACCTACGGCGTGGTCGGCAGTTGATTTTCAAGCTATTATCAAATCACTTCCACCCATTCGTAATAACCCAGCAAAGTTTCAACGCGTATTAGCAGGACACATATGTTTACAAAATCCTACTATAGAAGAAGTTAAAGCTGTCCTCCAATACGCTGTTCCAGCTGATCTGATGAAACGTATATGGGATCATGCTAATGTCCCCACCCCAATACCAAAACATAACACACAAGGGGAAAACGGTTTTGAAGCAGTTAGACAATGAATTGTTGATGCTATTATCGTCATAGTGCCACCTACCCCAAATTGGTCTAAAATTAAATCAGTCTTACAAAGAGGAGACGAACCTATAGATGAATATTTACGACTTACTGATGCCTTTGAGGCATATTCCGGATACCCAGAGCCCACCGAAGGGCCAGCACAGAGTGGACTGTCAGCTGCTTTTGTGGATGGGTTACGCCCTCAAGTGAGAGATAAATTAAAAGAAGTATGTTTGAATTGGTCCAGTCTGGGCCTGCATGAGTTAGTCCAGCAAGTACAATACCTATCTGACCATTTGGCTAAAGAAAAGAAGGATTTACAGGAAAAATTAGTACAAGCACAAATTCAAATGTGTAACGCTGTGGGCCAACCCGGTCAACAAGGTAGAGGACGAGGGTGGGGTAGAGGTCACAGTCCAGCTACTCACAATAAACAAAACTATCAAGGTACACAACCCACCCAAACCCAGAATCCAAGTAATCAGAATGAATGTTTCAATTGTGGCCAGACAGGCCACTGGAAAAATGAGTGCCCATATTTGGCAGAGCAACCTGCACCATACACTGAGGCGCCACAACAATGGAATTCTAACTGGATGCCAAACCCTCGACAACAACCACAATAAAGGTTCCCTGAACAGAAACAACAGCAGTTGTACCCCTTCCTTCCTGTGGATCAAGACGGGCCACATGTTATGTTACTAGTTAAAAACAAACCATATCCATTTTTGATGGATACTGGAGCAAGTAAATCTATGCTAACTAGCAGAACAGCCATGAATATCCCACTTTCTAATAAAGTGACTAAAGGAGTAGGTGTTTCCAGTATACCTATAGAGTATTCTGAAACCGTTCCGGTCCCAATAACTTTGGGACCATTGCAGGATAATCATGCCTTTTGAGTAGGACCATCGGCGCGCCTTTAAATTTATTTGCACAGCTGATGGAGTCTATCTCCAAGTACCTTCAGACCAACAGGACACTACTTTAGCAGCCTTGGATGATACTATCACATTGCAATCAATGTGTATTCAGTCAGATTCTAACAGAAATGAAGATTTACACTCCCTGCCCTCTTGCTTGTGGACAACTCATGATAATGATGTAGGATTTTTGACTTCAGCTATCCCTGTAAAAATAACTCTAAAACCTGGAGCAAAATTGCCGCGAGTACCACAGTACTCTCTAACGGCTGAGGCTATTTCTGGTATAGCCCCTGTTATTTCTGTACTAGCACAGCAAGGGATAATAGTACCCACCACAAGCCTGTGTAATACTCCAATATTACCAGTAAAGAAACCTGATAAACAAGCTTACAGATTTGTACAAGATCTACGGGAAGTTAACAAAGCAGTTATGCCTATCTTCCCAATTGTGCCAAACCCTGCCACTATTTTAAGTTGCATCCCACCTACAGCTAAATATAGATATTTCATCAGCATTTTTCTCTATCCCAATATATTCTGATAGTCAATATTTGTTTGCTTTTACCTACAAAGGGCAACAGTATACTTGGACCCAATTGCCCGAGGGGTATGTAGAATCTCAGACTTTATTTTAAAGGGAAATGCATAGGCAATTACAAGATTTACAGCTACCGTCACGTTCAGTACTAGTCCAATATGTAGGCGATATACTTATAGCCTCCCCAGACAGTAACGCCTGTAAGGAAGATTCTTTTAGTGTAAAAAATTCTAGTCGCACGAGGATTTAAAGTACATAAATCAAAATTACAATATTGTCAAGCTAAAGTACAGTATTTAGGACACATAATTGAAATGGGTTCTCGTCGGATACTCCCAAACCTTATCAGTTCTATTCAAACTGCACCTCGTCCTGTAACCCAGAGGCAACTTAGAGGGTTCCTTGGTCTAACAGGATACTGTAGACAGTGGGTGTCTAATTTTTCAGAAATTACCGCCCCTCTGTTGCAACTCTTGAAAAAGGACATTATAGACCCTCTACCCTGGATGTCACAGCATGATGAGGCTTTTCAGGAAATTAAAACAGCCCTGATAAATCCTCCTGCCTTAGGGTTACCGGACTATTCTAAACCTTTCATTTTCTTTTGTTGCGAACAAAATAAGACTGCTCTGGGTCTCTTAACCCAGCAACGCACTGGAAGATACCGACCAATTGCTTACTATAGCACTCAATTGGATCCGGTTGCTTCTGGTTATCCAGCTTGCTTAAGGGCCGTGGCTGCTGCTGCTGCCGTCTTGGTAGATATGGCAGCTCCACTAACCCTGGGACATGACACTGTACTAGCAGTCCTGCATGCTGTTTAAGCCTTACTTTTGAAAACTAAAACACAATATCTTTCAAATGCACGCCTTACTAAGTACGAAATAAGTTTAATGGGAAATCCTGCTTTACAAATTAAACGCTGCCCACCACTAAACCCTGCCTCTTTAATACCAACCTCAGATGAGGGCGAACCACATGATTGTGTGTTAGTAGTTAACTCTGTTCTTTCTCCTAGGTTGAATTTATTTGATACTCCTTTGCAAAATCCTGATTTAGTTATTTTCATTGATGGATCCTGTTTAAGAACAAACTCTGGAAAATTCCAAGCTGCTTGGTCAGTCTGCACACCGACTGAAGTATTGCAATCAGCACGATTACCTACTGGCGCCTCCATGCAGGCTGCGGAATTAGTGGCATTATCACATGCATGTAAACTAGCTAAAGACAAGTCTGTTACTATTTGTACTGATTCCCGTTATGCCCATGGTGTTGTTCATGATTTTGGTATATTATGGAAAGAACGAGGGTTCTTAACATCTTCCGGAACACACGTTAAAAAACATTTTTATATCAATAATTTATTACAAGACTTATTGCTACCTTCTGAAATTGCTGCTGTTAAATGTGCAGCCCATCAATCCAATGACACTTTTGAGAGTAAAGGCAATAATTTTGCTGACTGGGGTGCTAAACAGGCTGCTTTATCACAAACTGTTCAGGGTCACTTTTTGCAGCCATTACAACCTATGAAAACTTTTGATGATACAGTACTAAAAGCTTTACAGAATGAGGTCTCAGAATCAGAAAGAAAAACATGTCTGGCTCAAAATTGTTTTAAACGATCTGATTTAATTTGGCAATATCCAGATGGCAGATTGGTCTGCCCCCTATCCATGCTAAATTCCCTCATTAAAGCTGATCATTTGCCAGCCCATGTTGGGGTACAAGCTTTAATAAAACAAATCCAAAAAGATTGGTTTGCCCCAAAGCTTTCTGTTTCTGTACAGCACTTTGTGAGCAAATGCACCATTTGTTTACAGTACAATATTTCCAAAGGCACACTGGCTCCCGTACAACCCTTACCAAAACCATTGGGACCATTTTGTGCTTTGCAATGGGATTTTATTGAATTACCACTTTGTGCATGTTTTAAATATGTTTTAACTGTTGTTGATGTTTTTTCTGGATGGTTAGAAACATACCCTTGTGCGAAAAATTATGCTATCTCAGTTGCTAAGGAACATTGTTATGACTTTATACCTTGATTTGGTGTTCCTTGTTATATATATTCAGACCGTGGAACACATTTTACAGCTCAATTAATTGACTCACTGTGTACTATGTTGGGCATCACTCTAAAATTCCACTGTCCATATAGACCGCAGGCATCTGGAATTACAGAACACATGAATCAAACACTGAAAACTAGACTAGCAAAAATTACTACTGAAACAGGCCTCACTTGGGTACAGGCCTTACCACTAGCTTTGCTCTCTATGAGAGCACAAGTACATCTTACTAAAGGTCTTTCTCCTCATGAAATTCTAATGGGCCGACCTATGCGAATGCCCATGACTCCACCACCACCCTTTTCTGAGTACGATGCCTTTGATCATGATGATATTGTATACTGCACTTCTCTTGTTTCTTTCTTACAGTGTTATCACTGCCGCAGCTGCACAACATAACCCTGATCCTTTTACGTCTTCCGAACCACAACCAGGCGATTGGGTACACGTCAAGTCTTTTTCCAGAAAAACAGCACTGCAACCTCATTGGAAAGGGCCTTACCTGGTTCTATTGACAACCTCTTCAGCAGTATGATTACAAGGCTCACCAACCTGGACTCATATATCACACATTAAGAAAGTCATCCCTTCTGAAGATCAAACACCTCTACCTTTCACGGCTCCAGAATCTCCACCTATCGCTTCCCGTACTCGCAGCCATACTGTTCCTGCACCTAACAATGTCTGACATTTCTTCAATCGGAACACTTCTCCATTCTAATACCATACCACCGAGACCACCATTTCCACTGAGGTACTGTACAACAATCTTGGTGGTTATTTTTGTTGTTCTTCTATTTTTACTGTGGCCATTCCTATTTTCCGCTACAGTAATACCTCATGCCAAAAGAACTGCATGGCATCCACCATTCAATACCTACCAAGCTATAAAATATACTTGTGCATCATCCCTTAATGTTTCAAATTGCTGGATCTGCACTGCCATTCCTATGGTTCATGGGTGATTGATGCTAAATATAGTTCCTTTAGGGATTAAAGAGACATGGACGAATCTGATCTACGACACATCAAGAGTTATTTCGAAACACAAAGTAGCACTACAGTTGTCTGTCCGTCAAAATGGAACTGTGTTTTTCCAGAAACTTGAGTAGGATGGAGCCATTGCAACAAAACGGTGGTATATAACTGCACTGCATGGGGTTGTGTAACCGATTTCTCACCTATATCAAGAATTGTGAAAAACTCTATAGCTAACTTTTCCCGGAAAATAGAAACTGTCTACTGGAAAATATTTGAAGGGTGGCAGAATGCTGAGAATCGCTTTAAGCCCATCAATATCACCATCAAAGTAGAGAAGTGTTATTTTGTGTGTGGAAGAAAAGCGTATAAATGGCTACCAGGAAACTGGTCTGGCAGCTGTTTCCTGGGGTACCTAGTTCCAGCTATCCCACATGTATCTACATTACCTAAGGGAAAAATTCGGAACTTTCAAGAGGTCAAGAAGCCTGCCAATCCGGTAGGTAAAGTTGATGCTTCATGGATCTATCATCATGACCTAGCTCATGCTAGTACCAAAGGACTGTCCCATATGGACTTGGGTGATGATGCAATACCATAGGCTGGTATAACCCCGTCATACGGAGCAGTGAAATCAATTTGGGAACTGAGAAAGTTATCTAAACTGCTCAAAATCTTGAGCAATGCTACATTTTCTGCCCTAGAACTAGTAACTGATGAACTGACTGCCATGAGGGCTGTAGTACTGCAAAACCGTATGGCCCTCAATTTCACCCTAGGAGGAACTTGCACTTTAATCCAGGAGGAGTGCTGTACTTTTATTCCTGACAATCAGCACGAAATTGTGAGTCACCTTGAACTGATTCAGAGAATTTCCAAACTTTCAGAGGCCAAAGAGGCTGATAGCTCAACATGGGCTTGGTTAACCAACCTGTTCTCAGGTTGGGGTGGTGGACTGTGGACTGTTGAAGCTGATCTTGTTGCAGTATTAGCAATTGTTGCTTTTACTGTCTTATTTCTAATCAAAGCACTGATCTTAAAATTGATATCTTCAAAAACTGTGAAAAAAGTGCCTAAATTTTATATGCCTGCACCTATGACTGTAGATAATAAAATGAAAATGTCTCTCAATGATGAAAAGACTAGTAGCATGGTTATGCTAGATCTGTGGCAAATGTATGACAGGTTAAATGATGATGCTTACACAGCATCAAATGGGGGATTGTAGAATATGAACAGCCAAAGCATGTGTTTCAAGGGAATTGAGTATGTGACAGTTTGTGTAAACTGAGATGTACTGAGTACTGTGAACTCTGAACTGTGAATAATGGAAAAATACTGAACAAACAAGATTCTGCCTGAAGGCAGGAAATGTGCCTTTTATGGAAGTATATCCGATTTTCTCTTCTGCCTAGAAATATGATGATGTGAATTGTCTTATGTTTACAGGTAGACCTTTGATTGGTTAATTGCCCTGTGTAATGATCTAATTGGTTCAGTTTTATATTTTTGTACTGTCAGCAATATCACCAGTATTTAAGCTTGTTTATTCCTTTGTTCTGGGAGTCTCCCTGCTACTTTCCATGAGGCTCCCGTACGTGTGTACTGTAAGTTAATAAAAGCCACTGAAAGAGAGAAAGAAACATATCTGTCTTCATTTATAAAGTACTGTAAAATAGCAGCAACACATTATTGAAATTTTAAGCTTTAAATGTTATTTATAATAATTTGTGTTAATATAACTTAAGAGTAGTAGCAAAAATTTCTGTGACATTTAGAGAAAAGTCAGTAAATATTTTTTCTTGTAAAGTATAAATGCATTTAACATTATGAAGCCCCCCCCCCCACCAAGAACAGGCCAGAACTGCAGAAAGAGAGTCAGGTGGCAACCCTATCAATTAGGTACACTAATACTGTTCATAAAAATGTCTTTTATGCTTTGTGACATCCTTCGAGAGGGGGATGCATATCTGGTACATGCAGATACATTGAAAGGGATTCCCACTGACTGAGTCAGTCCTTGCATTGTCAGAGAGCAACAATAACAAACAGCTGAATTTACTTTAACATACATTTACTATGTGCTCTTGCATTAAGAACACTAAGAAAAGGAAATCAGAAGTACTTAACTGTGTTTAAATGCACACACACACATGCTTTTGCACACATACTTTATATATATATATATATATATATATTATATATATATGTGGGTGCATACAATGAATTATAATAATACAGTATATTTAAGCACTGTTAATGTATACATTCTAGTAAATGTTGTGTAATGATTTACATGGTCACTGTCACACATTGGCTATGTGTTCCACATGCAATCTTGGTCAATGTCTTTCTGTCAGTATTTTTTTCTTTGTATTGATAAGTGCATTTAATAATTGTTATCTTTGCCAGTGTAGCTTATATTGTGGCTGAAAAGGGTCCTGGGACCAGTTCACGTTCCTGGTTACCAAAGTATAAATAAATATGAAATAGAAAAAGGGAGGGGGAACATGAGAGAAATAATTGAGGAACTAGTAAAGCCCATTTTAAGTCTGCATCATTCATGAAAGAGAAAAATCCTCCCACTGAGGGCATTGGGAAGTTGCAGACAGACTAAGTTTAGAGTCCTACTACTTGTCACTTGTAAATGTACAGCAAGGATTATTTACTGCAGTGAGAGTTTTCACACCTCAGCATGAGGGTATGGGGGAGGGCTTATCAAGTTTGTTAGGACTACAAAAGACTCCTCTTACAAAAAACTCCTTTTTTTATCTGCTTTCTTTTGCTGCAAGTTGCTAACAGCTATTTATAGCATAGAACAAGCTCTGGCATACCGATAAATGAAGCTCAGTCAGGTAAACAGAGAAGCAGCTATTTTACAAAAGGTGTGTTTAGATGACAGTGCTTCACAGTCCTGCCACTCTATTTTAATGGCATGAGAAAACAGCACCACTTCCCTATGTCTGGCATGAGTCATATAAAGAGGACCTGAAATGTATTCTGAGAAGAAAGGAAAGCAAGAAAATAAGGTCAAGTAACCAAGGCAGGCCCCATCATCCGCCATTTTGAGAGAAACACATTAAAATTGTAAAAGAAGTACTTGGAGTGATTTTGAGGCATTAAAATAGCTGAAAAACAAAGCTATAATGAAAAAATATGTTTTTTGAGTTCGAAGGTGGAGTTTTCCTTTAAGGAATAATTACTAGAGTTTACATGTGGAATGTCTTATATGGCTGTAGTTTCCTGCAGGTGCAAGATAACAATTATGTAGTATCTGTTAGCCTGGGAACACCAGGAAAGTGTGAAATGATGTAATGGGAACAAGGACTGCAACAGCAATTTAAACAGAGAGAATCAGAAGGCATTAAGCATTTTTGTCTTGACCATCTAACTCACAGCACTGTCTTGCTCATATGTAAGTTATATTAGACTTATGTTTTCTTTTAGAAATAGCTAGAGACCAGAAAGATTAGACTAAATGTTTTTCTGTAATGTCAGAACTGTACTACTGAATTATTTTAAGTATTTCTCTGTGATCTCTGAACTCTGGAATAGCACTATGTAGTAAGAAGCATTGTCTTGTGTTTTTATTATTTATTATAAAATATTTTAAAACCTTTTAACTGTGGCTGTTTTGTGTAGAGATAATTTAAGCTCTAAGAGTACATTACATGTATATAAGGATCCTGTACCAAGTCACTCTAACAAGCCTTGACTGTTTAGTCATACTACCAGTTGGATAATAATATTGCACAGTAATAATTGGACACCCTTTTAAGGGCTTTTGAGTAGCTGATAAATATTAGCTGGGTGGTGGCAGCAATTACTACCATATAGTCTGGGTAAAAGGGGCACAGCTGGAGAACCTGTGCTAGCCTTCCCCAGGAGTGTGTGTGTGCTTGTATAAACCTATCTAAATGTGTGTGTGTGTGTGTGTGTGTGTGTGTGTGTGTGTGTGTGTGTGTGTGTGTGTGTGTGTGTGAGCTACTTGGGCAGGGACACGAAGCAGTGGTTGGACAGAGAGGGTGCTAGAGATTTTAGCTTGCTCAGCTGGCTGAGATCTGGACCTTATAGCTGTGTCAGTGGGGAGTCTTAATGGGGACCTGGAAAGCAAGGGAGTGACCAGCCACGGACTGACTGTGATCTCTATGTGCTCTTAAGGGAAATTGCACTTTACTGTGTGTATCTGTTATCCTTTCCTCATATATGAGATGCCCTCTCAGGTGTTAGTGGTGAGGATTGAGGCTCATTGATTGCTGGGCCAGGGCACGGGTGTCACATTTGTGTTTGGCAGTGGTGGGATATCCACACCACATATTAATTGGTTGGCAAATACTAATTGGCTTGCAGTGGTGTGGGTAGAATGAATTCCTGTAGCTTCTGTACCGTGAGCTTTGAAGGTGTTCTGTACTCTAAAACAGCCAAGCAGTGAATACTCAGAGTTCAGATCACAACTGTTTTATTTCTTTTGTTAGCTTAGTTAGGGTGAGCAGGCAGCATGTCAGCAGAGGAGTATGGAAAGCTGACAAGGAGCCAGCTGGCGGAGATGTGCCCGGCTAGGGGACTGTTGCATGCAAACCTGACTAAGGCAGACCTGACTGCAGCCTTGGTTACAGCTGCATCAGAAAACAGCAACCAGGAGGACAATCAGACTGGCAGTGGAGATATAATACCCTTGGAGAATGGATAGCTCAACCTTTCTGCAGTGGACTTAAAAATCCAGCTGGAGCTAAAGAGACTTGAGTTGGAGACCAAGCGTGTGGAATTAGAAGCAGCTGAGAGACTGAGGCGTCTAGAGAGTGAGGAGAATGACAAACTGCTACACCTAGAACCTGAGGAAAAAGAGAGGCAGAGGTAGCATGAGATGGAGACGCTGACTTCGCCAGAGTCATGGAGGTAATTGGGAAGGGAGTAACTGGACCCCAGAAGCACAAAAAGTCAGTAAATTTCTTCCACAGTTTAAAGAGGGGGATAATTTTGATAGTTTCATTCATATGTTTGAGAGGGCATGTAAACAGTATGAAGTTGACCAAGGGCACTGGGTATGGTTCCGGACTCCTTTACTCCATGGTAAAGCTGTAACTGTATTATCTAAAATGTCTGACGTTGCATGTTTTGATTATATTGCTGTAAAAAACTGCCCTGTTAGAGTTTTTTAAGCTAACACCTGAAATGTACAGCATAGATGCAAGGCAGATGAAAGTGTGTGTGAATATGTTGCTGAATTGAGCACTTATTTCCATAGGTGGGTGAGTATATGTCAGGTCACCACTTTTGAAGGGCTGGCAGACTTTTGGTGAGGGAACAAGCCCTCAGCACTTTGCCTGAGGACATGAGGATCTGGTTATCTGACAATGTGCTACTTCAGATGAGTTGGGGAAGAAGGAAGACCTATACCTAGCAGACATTGCAGCCCTGCACAGGAGGGGGACCCCCAGTGCTGCTCATGGGTCTAAAGGAACCCATGGTGGGCAGCACAGACTGCCACAACAGAATCTGCATGTAGCAGAGGAAGCCACTAATCCAGGTACACGTCCAGGAGATAGGGTTAAATGTTTTGAATGCAACCAGTGGGGCCATGTGGCATACAGGTGTCCATGAAGGCAAGGTGGGGAAACAAAGGAGAGAGAGCCAGTAAGTGGGAAAGACAAAATGCCAACAGTAGGTTGTCTTGACACAACAGGGGTACTAAACTACCATCCTGCAGATGTCCTGAGAGGGAAGGATTTGGATGAGGCAGTACCATGTGCTTATGCAGTTACATGCAGTCAGGCTAGAAGACAGGCATGTGGGTCTGGTAGCCTGGGGGAGACCCAGACAGACTGCATACTTGCAGCCAGGACTGGTGAAGTGGTTACTTCAGAGAGGGAGTTACTCTGTAGCAGTGAGACTGAAGGTGAGCCACAGCTGCTTGTGGGTACTGATGTTCTCTTGGACAGAGTGACTGCAAAGGTAGAGGTGAGTAGTAGTACCCAGGCTGACAGTGAGGCACCACTGTCAGAGGATGCCAGACTTCCTGTGGAAGGGGAGCTCGAAAGGGTTACAAGGAGAGAGTTGAGACAGGCTCAGCTCTCAGACCCTACACTGCAAAACCTGAAGCAGGTAGCTAGGGAGGCACCTGATTCTCAAGGAAAGGGGGAATCTGTATACTGGTACAAAGGGTTACTATACAGAGAGTGAACCCTTGAGGGAGGGCTAGAAGGTGAGAGGGTACAGCAGTTGGTAGTGCCTAGAGCCTATTGTCTGGCACTTCTAGCCATAGCCCATGATATTCCCCTTTGCAGGTCATATGGGCATAAAATGTACAAAGTGGAGTATTATGCAGAACTTCTACTGGCCTGGAATTTCCAGAGATGTAACAGGGTACTGCAGAACCTGTGAGCAGTGCCAAAAGGTAGGCAAGGCAGGAGACAAGGTGAGAGCTCCTTTGATGCCTTTGCCTGTGACTGAGGAGCCATTTCAGAGGGTAGCTATGCATTTTGTGGGTCCTCTGAGTACCCCAAGTTCCACAGGGAAAAAATATATCCTAGTGGTAGTAGAATATGCTACACGATACCCTGAGGCAGTAGCTTTGTCCTCCATTGAGGCAGAGAAGGTGGCAAATGCTCTGTATGAGATTTTCAGCAGGGTATGTTTCCCCAAAGAAATACTGACTGACAGAGGTGCCAGTTTCATGTCAGACCTGTAGGCTTGTCTGTGGAAGTCCTGTGGGGTGAAACACATGAAGACCACCCCCTACCATCCCCAGATTAATGGTCTTGTTGATAGGTTAAACACTACAATCAAGTCCATGCTACAGTCATTTGCAGATCAGTTTAAGAGGGAGTGGAACAAATATTTGCCCCATCTGTTGTTTGCTTACAGAGAAGTTCCCCAGGAATCCACAGGGTTTTCACCCTTTGAGTTGCTGTATGGGCATAGGGTGAGGGGACCTCTAAATTTAATTTGAGATGAGTGGGAAGGTGAGTGCGAGTCTCACAAGGAGTCTGTTGTGGCATACATCCTAAACCTCAGGACAAGGCTCAGGGAACTCATGGGCTTGGCCCAAGAGAACCTGGCAGAAGCCCAACAACAGAAAAAGGTGTGGTATGACAGGAATAATCAAGCTAGAGAGTATGCTGTGGGGCAGCAGGTAATGGTTCTAATTCCTGTCAGACACAACAAACTGCAAGCAGCTTGGGAGGGTCCCTTACAAGGTGGTAAGGAAGGCAAGTGATGTTAATTACATGGTGGAACTGCTAGGCAGAAGGCAGGGGCACAAATGTTACCATGTTAACATGATGAAACCTTACCATGATAGGGTAGACCCTTGTGCTGAGCATTTGCAGTGGATTGCTGGAGGAGTCTGAGGGAGATCTGAGGACTGATCTCCTCAGTGAGGCTCGGGCTGACACTTCAGCAGAAGGGGTAGCAATGTCCAAGCAGCTATATCCTACCCAGGTTTGAGAAATCCGGGGACATGTTCACTGGGAAGCAAGGGTGCACCCACCTGGTGCAGCACCAGATGGATACAGAACTCCAAAGGCCTATTAGGCAGGCCCCTTCTAGAGTGCCTGAGAGAGTCAAATAGACTCTGAGGGAAGAGGCACAGGAGATGTTGGAACTAGGGGTGATTAAAGAGTCCAACAGTCCCTGGGCCTCCCCAGTGGTGCTGGTGCCAAAGAAGGATGGCAGCACCAGGTTCTGTGTGGACTACAGGAAATTAAATAGTCACACAGAGCTGGACGCTTACCCCATGCCTTGGACAGATGAGGCCCTAGAGCAGCTGCGTGGGGCTAAGTATCTTACAACCATTGATCTTACCAAGGGTTACTGGCAGGTGTCCTTGACTCCCAGTGCTAGAGAGAAGTCAGCCTTTGTGACTCCATTTGGCTTGTATGAGTTCACAGAGATGCCCTTTGGGATGAAGAATGTCCCAGAGACTTTCCAGAGGCTGGTAGATTGTATCCTAGCAGGAGAGTTTGCCCTTGCTTACCTAGATGATATTGCCATCTACAGCCATTGCTGGCCAGAGCACCTTTAGCATGTCAGGGAGGTGCTGGGCAGTCTACAGAGGGCAAGGTTGACCATTTAGCCTAGCAAATGTCAGGTGGGTATGGCAGAGGTCTCCTACCTAGGACATAGAGTGGGGAGTGGTAAGATAAGGCCAGAACCTGCCAAAGTGGAAGCCATTCAGGCATGGCCTGCACCTGTTACTAAAAAGAAGGTGAGGGCATTTTTAGGGACACCAGGGTACTACAGAAAGTTCGTCCCCAGTTATAGTACCATTGCTGCTCCCCTCACAGACCTGACAAGGAAGAACAGGCCAGATAAGGTAGTGTGGACCCCAGCATGTGAGCAGGCATTCCAGAAGCTTAAAGAAGCTTTGGGAGGACCCCCTGTGTTAGCCAGTCCAGATTACAGCAAATAATTTGTTGTGCAGGTGGATGCTTCAAACCATGGGGTGGGGGCTGTACTTAGCCAGATTTCTTCAGAGGGGGAATAGCACCCAGTGGTTTACCTCAGTCGTAGGCTCCAACCCAGGGAGGAATGCTATGCAGCTGTAGAAAAGGAATGTCTAGCCATAGTGTGGGCGCTGCAGAAACTTCAGCCTTATCTGTACGGAAGGAAATTCACTGTTATGACAGATCACAACCCCTAATATGGTTAAACAGAGCCAGCCAGCAAAATGCCAAGTTGCTAAGATGGAGCCTAGGGTTGCAAGCATATGATATGTCAGTGCAGCACCGCAGTGGGAGTAGCAATGCCAATGCAGATGGGCTCTCAAGACAGGGAATGGGGTAGGTATACTCAGATAGACCTGACCCTCTCAAGCGGCCTTTCTCAAGGGTCACTTAATAAACTAGCTTGAGTTCTCCGGGAATGACTGTATATTCTTTTTTTTATAAGACCTGTTGCTGCTAGTACTACTGGAACTGTCTGGGTATCTTTCTTCCACATTGCTCTTGTTTTCGCTTTCAAAAAAATATCGATAAACTTACACAGTGGGACTTTGAACTGTCCTCTTAGCTTATCACAGGAAATGTCATTATCTTAACATATTAAATGAATAGTTTGTTGAGGAGAAGTGTAAGATTTTGGGGATGTTGCAGATACTAACATGTCACGTAGACAGAAAAAAGCCTGGGCATTTCTTCATGGACATCATTTTGGCAACTGCATGTTAAGGAGAATATGTTTGTAAATCATAAAAGGAATGATTTTGTCTGTGAGGAGAATGACTACAGAGGTGCATTCAAGTCTTATACAGCATGTCGCTGAAGACATTTTGGTCTGTAATTCAGAGAAAATTGAAGGGTTTGAGGCAGAATATTAATTTCATATCCTTTCTTATGATTTCTGTGATGAGATACCATGAGATTTGAGAAATCTGATTTGATACTGCTGTGTGTTCTATATGAAATTTTGTTGAGAAAGGTACAATACATATTTGTTTCATAATGAACTGTAGAATATTCTTGGGATTTGCAGATGCATATCCATTCTGTACTGAACTTATGACACTATGATGTTTGTTTGCTATTCTTTTTTGTTGTACTGTATTTTATTAATATTGTTCTTTGTGACATCAGTGTTTACCTCTATTCCCTCCTACTTTTAATCTCCAGTTTTACTAAACTTACCCCCATATTCTCAGTTGTATCTCCTCCTTTTCCCTTCTCTCTCTTTCAATGAAATCCTCTTCTTCCTACAACCTAATATTCAACTTTCTGAAGCCAATATGCAGTATGAAATGTTATCCTATGCTATGCAAGCTATGCTAACATGTACAACTTCAACAAATCATGTACTTAATATCTGTATTCACGCATTCGCTCTCAATTTTTGTTATATTTTGCCTTTCTTTTTTTGTTATTCATTTTTTGGCAGTCATGTTAAACTTGAAAAATGGTCCCTTGTGACCAGTATTATAAAATGGATGGGAAACTGAAATAAATAATCTTTCCTTTTATGTGTATTATGTCTTGCTTGTTTTGTTTTAGGTATCATAATAAACACCCCTACCATCATAGCAAATACCCTTCACTTCTGATAAATGCCATGGGAATTCTGATATATATTCTCAGGTCTTACATGTATTTTTTTTATTTAATTTCTCCTACCCTTATTTATTTTTCATTTTATTCTGTTGCTATTTAATACTTTCTGGGCCATGTAACAGATCAATGAGCTTTTTAAACATCTTTAGTTTTCTACTCTTCTTGTCATAGCTGCAAATATGTAACTTTTGCCTGGTTTTACAGTTAACAGAAGATAAAACTATCAAACCAACAACCCAGACCACTGGCACAATACAAGTTAAACAAATATGCATTAACATACAAGACTTTTAAACAATTCATAAACCTATTTTTATAAACACCTTTATTAAATTATCACTTCAGACACAGGCACATATGTTAACAGAAAAGAAAACAAACCATATTAACATTTTTTCATTTGCATATATTATCCATTATATGCTATGGTTCCTTTTTTTGTAACTCTCATTTAGTCTAACATTACATAAAATTGCTCATTTCCTGCCTTCCCTTAAACTTCAGTCCTCCTTCTGTACGTTATTCTGCATGTACTGTTCCCATAGATTCCATTTATTTCTATGTAATTTGCTCATTCCCTTTTCTAAAGATCCCATTTTGGTTCTTTTACCTATTATACAATATTCAATACTTCCAATACAGTTGGTTTACATTTTGATTTCCATTTTCTAGTAATTGCTCTTTTGGCAGCCAGCAGATATAAAATTAATAAAGCCTTACTACGTCAAGGCAATTCAGAGCCTGTGCCCTAGCTCAAAAGAATCATTTCCTTAGTTTCTGACCTGATATTCTGTGAAGACTTTTAAAAAATCTGCCAACTCATTACACTCCCAAAAACATGCTCCCACATACCTCTTTCTTTCCTATCACATTCGCTGTCTACCTGAGGAAACAATTATCTGAAGTTTGCTTGGTGTATAAAAATACCTATACAAATACTTTCAAACAAAAATCCAAACCCTTCTAGACTTTGTTGCATATTTTGGAGTCGTGCATAAATTCTCTCATAGTTTCTTGTAAACTGCTTTTTCAGTCTCTCTTTCCAATCTTTTCTAACCTCCTCCAATTAATTCCCATAGTTATCACAAAATGTTTTAATATGCCCGAGTAATTATTCTCTTTTACACAGCAGCTTCTAATCTAGATTCAACTAAAAACTCTACCTGAGCAGGTCTTTCACCTAGGACTCCCCTATCCCTTTCTCTTTGCCTATACTCTGACATCAAATGCAGATATAATTTTGATAGCACGGTGCTTACATAAGAAAAAACACTGGCAGTTAGCTCAGATGACTAAGGTTCTGAGCTGTTAACAAGCTGCTTCCCATAGCCAAGGGTACATGGTTTATTTCCTTCCACCTCCATTTGCCTATTCAGTGACTTTGAGCAAGTCGAGCAAGCACACAGGTTGAACTTGAAAAGGAACACTTTGTTCAGTGGGCTTACCTGGTAAACATTTAATAAAATAAAAAAAAAAAAGAGAAGATAAAGCATGACTCACAAAACATTGTAGAAAGCAAATCCAAGTCAAGGGGTAGATTACATAATATCTATGCATAAACAGGAGATGAAAAGCTATAAATTACAATAGCATAAAAAGTACAACATTATAAACAAGGCGTGTCAACACACAAAGAGACAATTAAGCTGTAGTAGTCAGTAGTACATACTTTGTATAAAACAACAATGTATTAGTTCTCAGGCTAAGAGCCTCTCTCACTAATGTAGGAGCACTGGCAGTAACCAAAGAGGTGTTGAGTCAGCTTTTTTTTTTTTTTTTAAAATGAAGCTGGGGCACTTTCAGAAAAGTTATTCAGGAGTCAACACCTCATTGGTTGCTGGTAGTACACCTAATTTAGGGACACTGAGCACGGCTTTAAGCCCTGAGAACTTATACACAGCTCTTTTATTATTATTAAATATGTTAATAAAGTCCAAAAAGGTCAATTATGAGGTCAGAATATATTCCCAGGCTAAAGGACAATCACAAAGCCTTCTCAGGCTATGTCAAGAACCATAAAAGCAATGCTCAGCAGGCACAACCTTCAATGAGCAAGCTGACATAGCAAATCTACTGGTTGATAAATTTACCTCTAACGTCAACTCCCACTACCCCCTGTGAAATCCCTTCTACCATACCTCCCCAACTATCAACAGGGAACAGGTCCTGGTGGTGTTTACTAAATCCTAAAATCCTGCTTCAGTGAACTATGACAATATCCCTGGCTGCTTCCTACACAGCCCAAAACATGACCTAGCAGGACCACTTGAGGCACACCAACTACAGCCTCAAAACAGGTTACGTGCCAGGTGAATGGAAGGCCACAATGGTCATCCCTCTTCTTAAGGGTGGACCATAAACCAACTCCAGAACAACAGACCCAATAATCTGACAAGTCTAATATGCAAAGCCATGGAACAAATTATCATGGATTTGATCAGCAAAGACACTGGCAACCTACGGACATTGGATCCATCTCAGTTTGGCTTTGCCAAGGGGAGGTCTTGTCTACTCAACCTGGTAGACTTCTTCAGGAGGGTCACCATAGCTATGCATGAGGGGTAAAATGTGCATACTGCCTACCTTGACCTGGCCAAGGTATTCAATACAATACCCTACTCAGGTACTGTTGACAAAGTCTCAGAACTAGGCATAAATCCCTACAAAACTCATTGGATTGCTGGCTGGTTCACAGATAGGACCTAAGAAATCAGGATTGGTGAGGTCACCTCCAACAGGAGACAGGTCACCAGCGGACTATCCCAGGGCTCAGTGTTGGACCTGCTCCTGTTTGGCATCTACATCTCAGAAGTCAAGGCTAATGTCAAAGGCCTCTGGCTCAGCAAGTTCATCTATGACTGTAAACTGGGAGCTATCGTCGATTCTCGCCATGGCACCAACATCATGCAAGAGGGTCTATTACAAACAAATGACTAGTGCCAAAGCTACAAATTAAAATTTGATGCAAAGAAATGTATTATAGTGCCCTTTAGGAAACTATCCACCCAAGCTAATTATTCCACTGATAAAAGACCCCTAAGAGCTGACCTGATAGTTAGGGATCTGGGAACATATGTAGACAATAATCTGGCCTTTGACCAAAATGTAGCCAAGACAGTAAAAAATGTATTCAATGCTGACAAACTCATAAGCAAGGGTATGGCATTCAGGTTTGGGGAAGTTATAGTACTGCTCTACTCAACCCTTATCTGACCCATCATTAAGTACAATGCCCTCTTTGGCACATACCTAACCAAGCACCTTCAACAGATGGAATGTTCTGACAGGCTCCTCACCAGATGAATCCAGGGTAGGAATAATCCCATCCTACATAGATCACCTTAAGGCCCTATCTCTATACTCAGTCTCCTACAGGTTACTGAGAGCCAATCCACGCCTAGCAATAAGGCATCCTCAGATCCAGCTCTGATAGATCTCTTACATATCTGCAAAATAAACAGTACCAGAAACACTACATCCAAGGACCTGAACTTTGCCTGAGACAAAGAGAACATGCTGGAGAGGCCATCGTCTCAAAGGATCCTTACTCTATGGAATAAGCTTCTCGTGCACGTGAAGCAGAATTCATCCTTGATCTTATTCAAAGGAAACCTTGATTATTGGTTGGGAAATCACAAATTCACACCTGGTCTGGCCCCAGTGTCACTGATGGACAGAGACTGACAGTAAGTAAATTAATTCCCAACCAACATACCCCCATATAACCCTTAGCCACCTCTTTACTAACAAACTTCACTATACAGGCTTCTAAGGAACTCGGTGACAAAAAGTACAGTTGTGTACCTACCATAAATGTAGATGTTCGAGTGTATTCACTGTTGCAGTCATTACACTTGGGTTATCCTGCTGGCAGGCTACCCACAGTCGGCCTGAATTCCAATGTCCTGGTCCAGCATCGGTTGCTGTCGCCTCTTCCCTGACGTCAGTGCACCAGGGGTATAAAAGATGCAGCCGACGCCATTTTCTTCAGTTTTTCTTGTCCCAGATGACAGGTGCCCCCAAAAGGGTAGGCTAAAAATTCTGCTCATAAAAAAGCATGCACCAACATAAACATTACCTTCATCTACAAGCAAATACACCACATAGGTTGTATAGAATAGAGAAGTACAGATAAATCCCAGCAATTAAAGGGGGATGGTGGGAGGATAACCTGGACTGCAACAGTGAATACACTCGAACATCTACATTTATGGTAGGTACACAACTGTACTATGTTCATCGTGTTTCACTGTTGCAGTCATTACACTTGGGTTGAATCCCAAAGCTGAGGTTGGGTGGCTGGGCCTAAATAGAGTTAGGAGTGGCTATGAGGCCCTGCAGAACTGCAGTGGCAAAGCCTGCTCTGGATTTAGAGTAAAGAGGTAAGTGGTAGTGCTTTGTAAAAGTGTGCACTGAAGTCCAAGTTGCAGCCTCTAAAATGTCCTTGGTTGGTACTATTCTGAGGAAGGCTGCTGCTCTGGTTGAATGTGGCCTAATGCCCTTAGGTACTGATTTGCCATGTTGTGAATAGCAGAAACGAATGCATTGGCCTATCCATTTAAAAACAGTCTGCTTTGAAACAGCTTTTCCTTGCGATCCTGCAGCTTATGCCACTAAGAGTTGCTCAGTCTTTCTGAAAGCTTTAGTTTTGTTCAAGTAAAAGCGTAGCTGTCTGTGTATGTCCAAAGAATGCAGAAGTCTCTCCCTCTTATTCTGTGGGTTTGGATAAAAAGTAGGCAAATGAATGGTTTGGTTAAGAGCCACACTGGACACTACCTTAGGCATAAATGCTGGGTTTGTCCTTAGAGAAACCCTGTCTGGATGGAAAATAATAAAAGGTTCCACATCCATTAATGCCTGTAATTCTGAGACTCTTCTTGCTGAATTTATTGCTAGGAGCAGAGCTGTTTTCCATGATAAGTATTTTATCTCAGCTGTATCGGTTGACTCAAAAGGAGGCAGTGTGAGCTTTTCCAAGACAAAATTGAGGTCCCATGAAGGTATCGGAGCTCTCCTTGGAGGTCTTATGTTTTTGGCCCCTCTGAGATACTGCCTT
Organism: Protopterus annectens; assembly: GCF_019279795.1. Classification (NCBI taxonomy): domain Eukaryota; kingdom Metazoa; phylum Chordata; order Ceratodontiformes; family Protopteridae; genus Protopterus; species Protopterus annectens. Next base: position 832,016,151 of record NC_056744.1, read on the forward strand.
AGCAGTGGATGTGAAAAAATAGGTGGGTCCGTATTGTAATGAGCTGAAATGGCAGAGGCATGGATCTTAATTGTTGAGAAGGATAGGCCTTTGTCCAGCATCTCAGTTAGGTATTGTAAAATCTGAGGAATATTTTGTACAAGCGTGTCCATTCCTTGTGTCTGGTTCCAAGCACAGAATCTCTTCCATTTTTCTGCATAAGATTTTCTGGTGCTGGGCCTCCTGGCCTCCAAAATAACATCCATAACTGCTTTAGAGAGAGGTGTGTTCTGAATGGTTACATTATCTGCCATGCAGCCAGATTTAGGGTTCTGAGTTGGATGTGCAGGATCTGATTGTTTTGTTGGGTCAGCAAATGAGGAATTTGAGTTAATGTCCAGGCTGGGCCTTGAGACAAGCTCTTTAGGATTGGGTACCAGTGCTGGCGTGGCCAGTCTGGGGAAATCAGTATCATTTTTGGCTTCTCTTCTCTGACCTTTAGGAGTACCCTGGGGAGGAGAGGCAGTGGAGGAAAAGCATATACTGTAAGGGTTTTCCAGCTGAATGATAGGGCGTCCACTTTCCATGTTTGTTTGTGATAAGTCCTTGTGCAGAATCTCTGTAGCTGGCAGTTGTGAGGGGAGGCAAACAGATCTATGTCTGGGCATACCCATTTCCCTGTTATCATGCTGAAGATTTGTGCATCTAGTTTCCACTCGTGAGGATCCATGAGGTTTCTTCTTAGTTCATCTGTCAGAGTATTTGTCTTTCCTGGCAGGAATTGTGCTTGCAGGTGTACTTGATAAGTCAATGCTGTGTTCCACAAAGTCATGGCTTGTCTGCAGAGGGGGAAGGAATGTGTGCCTCCTTGCTTGTTTATGTACCACATGACTGTAGTATTGTCAGTCTTTATCAGCAGTTGTCCTGGATGAAGTAGATCCTTGAAGGCTGTCAGGGTATTCTGTATAGCTAGCATCTCTTTTTGATTGATATGAAGATGCATTTGGCTTGCGGGCCATGTGCCCTGAATACATTTTCCTGCCATGTGGGCCCCTCAGGCATAATTTAATGCATCTGTTGTTAGTGTCTGCCTGGCTGTGGGTAAAGTGAATGGCTGTCCCTTGTTGTGGTGACAGGCCTGTGCCCACCATCGAAACTCCTGTTGCAGGCAGGGAATGAGGGCAATTAATGTTTCCAGGCTGGGACAATGTTGAGTCCAAACACTTTTTAGATACCACTGTAGTTTCCTCATATGCAGTCTTGCATATGGAATTAGCAGAATGCAGGATGCCATGAAGCCCAAAGCCTGCAGAATTTTTCTTGCAGATAACTGGGTCTTTTGTTGCCATCATTTCGAAGTAAGAAGTCAGTTGCCTTTGTTTGTCTGGCGTGAGATGAGCCATCTGGGCAGTTGTATTTAAGCTTGCACCCAGGAATATTATCGCTTGAGAGGGTACCAGTTTTGATTTCTTTTCATTCACTGTGTACCCTAGGCAAATTAGTAATCTTTTTACAAACGCCAGATGCTTCAGCAGAATGTCCTTGTTCTCTGCTTGAATAAAGCAGTCGTCCAAGTAAGTATATATTTGTATTCTTCTTTGTCTGCAAAATGCAATTACTGGTGCCAGGCATTTTGTGAAGACTCTGGGCGCAGTAGGTAAGCCAAAGGGCAGAGCAGAGAATTGGTAGTGCATTGAGCCAGCTATGAATCTTAGGTATCTTCTGCAAGACTGTCTGATTGGGACATGCAGGTATGCCTCTTTGAGGTCCAAAGTTACAAGCCAAGCCTTCTTGCCCAGCATGGGCAGAAGCTGCTGCAGAGTCAACATTCTGAATTTTGGAATGTCCAGAAAAGTGTTTAGAATAGACAGGTCCAGTACTGGTCTCTAGGCTTTGTCCTTTCTGGGTACCAAGAAAAGTCTTGAGTAAAATCCTTGTCCGTGCTCTTGCTGTGGTACTTGCTGAATAGCCCTCATGTCCATGAGGGATGAAACTTACTTTAGTGCCTCTGCCCATTGATTCTGTGGCAGGTCTGGCGTACCTTTTGTCTTTGAAATGGTGTGAAAGTGGAACCTGTAGCCCTGATACACTATATCCAAGACCCATTTGTCCTGGGTGATCATGTGCCAAATATGTGAAAAAAGTGCTAGTTTTCCCCCGAAGGGTGCTGCCAAAAGATAAGTGTTTGGCATTGGCAGAGGAAAGTCATTGGGACTGTTTCCTGTATGGGTGTGATTTGTCTTCTCCGCTTTTGGAGGTAGGAGCACCCCATTATTTAGGCCTGTATGAGCCTTGGGGCAGGGATGTGTCTGGATCTGCCTCTTTGCGGCCTGTCTGACACTGGAAAGGACCAATTCTTACAAGGCCAGTTCCTGCTAAATCTGAGTGGCTGCACCTGTAGGAAATCCTTAACTGTATGCATAGATTTCGCTTTATCCTCCATTTTCTTCAACACCTCTTCTGCCTTAACACCAATCAAAGTATCATGCTGTAATGGAGAATCTAATAATTTTGCTTTAAGATGATCAGGCAGATTCTGTTCCTTTAACCAAGCATGCCTTCTAATGACAGAACCCGTAACAGCAGCCCTGCAAGAGGCCTCCAGTGAATCAAAACCACATTGGCAAAGTATGCTTTCCCACCTGTTCAGCTGCATGCAATAAATCCTGCATTTCCTTATCAGAACATTCAGAATTTCTCAACATTTTCTGTTTTAACAGTGACATTAAGTATTGCTGAGATTTAAGTATATGAAACTGATAATTTAAAGCCCTTACAGCCAAGGCTGCAGAAGTGTAAACTTTTTCCCCCCATCTGTCCAGTGCCCTAGAATCCCTATCAGAGGGGACAGGGTTTTTTGCAGTGGAAGCCCCGACCCCTTTGGGACCCCTGAGATATAGTTTCTGGGTCAACAGCAGGGTTTTTATATAGAAATTTGTGAGAGTCTGGAACCCTGTAGTATCTGTCTGGCTTAACAGGTAAAGAGTCAGGAGACAGGCCGGACTCTGAAAATACATCATCTACATTGTCTAGAACAGGTGGAATAGAAAGAGGTCTGTGCTGAGGTAGTAAAAGAAAGTCTCTGAGCCTTTTCTTGGATTCTGAGTAATCTTGGCTCTCCCAGTGAAAATGTTCTCTCATGGTATGCAGGGTTTCCCCAAAAGAATAATCCTCAGGAGGAGAGGCTGAAGGAATAGATTCTTCAGCATCAGAATCCTCATAGAGAGGAAGAGAGTATCCCTGTTCAGAAGAAGAGTCAGAGGAAATGGAAACCTGATCAGAAAAGTCATATTCTGTCTCTTGCCTAGGCCTCTTATCAGGAGGGGGATGGGAACCCCTGATCAAAGTAATTAGGTCTTCGGCCATTTTAAGCATCTGTTTCATAGGCATGGAAGTCTATCCAGGAGAATGCTGTACTTGTTTCTTTGTCTTTAGAGCTGTTTTAGTCTTTGCCTTTGAAGCTGAGGTTTGCTTGACATATAACTGTGTAGGTCTGAAAACACCCTCAGAAGCCAATGCCTGCTCAGCGGCTCCTGACCCATCTGAGGGAATAGTTTCCGAGTGTCCAGTAACTTGAGTATCCAGACGCCTAGTCAGCTTCACGTGAGAGTCGGAAGCGGCCTGTGGCTCTGAGGTACCGGGAGTCAGGGGTTGTGAAAGCACCTCACTGAGAACCAGCGACTGGCCTAGCGGAGGCCTTGTCGTAGGTTTTGGACCTCGGATGCCTATCTTTTTCCTTGTGTTTTTTATAAACTCCGGTCGTCGGCTGTCCCGACGGCATTATATAATTAAATCTTTGGCCAAAGTAATGAAAGGCAAAATCATACCGACGCTTAATAGTGTGTTGGTTAAATCTAGCACAAAACTGACAGATAGCAGGTCAGGGCCTAGGCAAGGAATACAGTAAGAATGAAAATCCTTATGAGGTATTTGCTTCCCAAAAGAAATACAATTGTTAACTTTTTCTGACATTGGTCTGGAGCAAGAAGAAAGTTTCCCTAACAGGATACTTAGCTTTAATGAAGACTTCGGATCTGAAATTCAATTTTGAAAATCTCAGGAGTCGGCCGACCGGCACTTGTGAACTGCTTTTGCTTCGGGCACCGCTCGGCAAGAAAGACTGAAGAAAATGGTGTCAGCTGCATCTTTTATACCCCTGGCGCACTGATGTCAGGGAAGAGGCGACAGCAACCGACGCCGGATCAGGACTTTGGAATTCAGGCTGACTGTGGGTAGCCAGCCAGCAGGATAACTCAAGTGTAATGACTGCAACAGTGAAACACGATGAACATCTGGGTTGAGTTGTATGGCTAGGCTTGTAAAGACCTTTGTGATCAATAGCCTAGTATAAATCTATGAAGAAGCAGTGAGCCCAAAGGGGAATCCAATAAGACTGAGGTCAGACTGATTGCATCTTGACTGCTGTCCCTTAAAGGGTATGAAGTTATCCTTCTCTCCTATATTTTTGCAGATGAGAAGCAGTACTCCAAATAAAGCTGTCTGAATGTAAAAGAGTTCAGAAATAAGACTGCTCAAGTTGTTAGTGAGACAGATTTGTGCACAGAAAGGCAGTGATGTTTGGTAGGAAGAAAAAAAGAAAATAAAGCAATAGACTTTATTCACGATGATGTGTAGGATATTTGTACTTTATTCAGAATTAACAGTAATAAGATGGAAGTGCATAATTCAAATTTGGACTTAAAAAAAGGTTTAGTCCTATGGATTTCCTGGCTTCATATGACAAGAAACTGAACTTCTAGAACAGCTTCAGGTGCTTTAGCACTCTTGTCATCCATGTGGGTTTTAAGAGATAACAGTTGAACTCAGGACGAAAACTAAAAACATACACATTTGGTGTTGATCAAATGATGACACTAGATGGGATTCTGATTGTCAGCACTGTATTATTTTTAATTTTCTGAACAGTATCATGTAACATGAATGCCATTTTTTGTTCCTTTAGGATAAGTTTATTTCCTTCTGACTTTCCTGCAAAGAAGAAATCCTTTTGTAGCTCATGTTAAACTATAAGTCAGCTCCTTCCTAGTCATCTGAATATGAAGTGTGTGCTGTGTAGCTCAAGTGTTACACTAATGACAAAAACAGAAAACAGCACACCCCAGCAAAGGCAACTGCAGGACTGCTACAGTGAGAGTTTCTGTATCAGAAGTCGATAAAGCTCATTGTTATCCAGAAAGTAATTTCACAGAAGTAATTTTGAAACAATTCAAGAAAATCCACTTTAAGGATGAGATGTTTTAAGATCATCAAGGAGCAACTGGTGTTTGATTCCTGTGAATTCAAGTTTTGATTAAACTGCTAATATTAGAAGTGCTGTACAATCAAACTCAAAGCAATCAGAATGACAATTAATCATAAATATTAAACAGAAACACTCATAGCATAGGGGGATGTTGAATTATTGTTAGTGGGAGGGCTTCGGCTCCTGTGAGGTACAGAAGGGGCAGCACGGTCTTAAAGAAAGTTAATAATTGAAGGCTTGAATGTTCCAGTGTAGCATGAGTTGGATTTTAAGTTCTCACTTAATTCTTCATGGGACTTCCAAAATAACTCAGTGCTATTATCAAGAAGAGTTTTTCTGATGCATGCTAATTTTACACTGTTAATGACAGTGCACACTGATCTTTTGTGGGACGAGCAGCTCAATGTGAATTGTCTTCAAGTATTTCTGCCCCTCTCTCTTTTTCCTCAACTTGTCCTTTAAGTGTTGGAAATCAGCCAAGGTCATTTTGTTCCCTTCACTGTGTTAATGACTAGGCAATATCCTACCACATACTAGAATCAGTATGTTACAGAATTCCTGCAAAACTACAATGCGTGATTTCATGTAAACTGGTGGCCAATCAACTTCATCCAATTCCATTAAGTAGAAGTTAGATTCAGGGAATGATCTCCTAGAAACTAGCATAGGGGAGACATTGGATCTTTTGAAGGATAGTAAAGCTATTATACAATGACTGGCCATTAATATTCAGAAACGAGCACGTTGATTGGTCAGCCCAACCAGGGTATCCATTGTAAATCGAGCATATACGGAAAAAAGTCCGGTCGCCTGGACTTTCTTCCATTACCATATCACATGACTTTTTAAGTTTTCTTTAAAAAATATAAACAAAATTAGAAATCTGGGCAGTCCAGAGGTACGAGAGAGACAGTATGAAGAAAATACTAGGAAATTCAGATACTTTATTCAAAACTAAAAAAAGTACCTGATTTTCTCCATCGTGTCTTTCTTGTACCTCTTAAGTATCCAGCAAATCATTTTTTTTTTAAATTAGAAATAGGACAAAAATAAGTGGTAAAATCAGGAACAGTTGAGAAGGGCTACAGCAGTACATTATGTTGACATTGCACACTTATCTGAATCACTTTACTCAGTTTCAGGACTGACCACCATTTTAATTTCTTAGAGCAAAACGCAAATTGTTGTAAATACATTAAGTATATGCAAAGTTTTATGGAATAACGCATTAAGCAGTTCATAGGTTCATAGGTGTGTACTAGGCTAATGGCCCTGGAGCCATTACAAGCCTAGCCTATATGATTACCCTGGAATTGTGCCACCCGTCCTTAGTTCCCAGTGCCTCTGTCGAGTAGAGCCACTGGAGTGATCCAGGGGGTGAATTTTCTATTTCCCATCCAGTCATCAAGATTTCTCTTGAAGAGGGCCAGTGAGGTGCTCTGCTTGACATGTATGGGAAGTCTATTCCAGAGCATGGGCAGTCTTTGGCTTATGAACCTGTCCCTCAAGTATGTTCTGTTGATTGTGGTAATGAGGTTGAGGTCTCTGGAGCATGTGGTGCGGAGGGATTGGAATTTCTTCAGATGTAGCATTTCTAACAGAGCTGGGTCAGACATGGCTTTTTAAGTCAAACAGAGATCACCTCTAAGTAGGCGATATGAGACAGAGAATAGTTGTTTTTTTGAGTCTGTCCATATAGGACAAGTGCTTAAGGCCTAGGATCCTCTTTGTGAGATACTTTTGTAGCCACTCCAGTTGTTGCAGGTGTATTTGCCTAATGAGGGAAGAGTAGAGGGAGACAGTGACCTCTTTCTTCCTGGATGCAAAACCCTTAGTAATGATATGTGCCACATAGAAGGATTTTCTGACAACTCGAAGAAAGAAGTGGAGTTATGACTAATTTAGGCCCCAAGGAAAACTGTCTAGAGGAAATTGATGCTACAGAATACATGAAAGTATCAAAGCAAACTAGGTAAGAAAGATGGAAACTCTCTAATTGAAAGATAAGAGGCTTTTTCAAAGGTAAAACCTATGCAGAACTACTAAAAATGTAATGAAAATGCTAAAAGAACAATGGCAGTAACTGAGGAAATTCAAAATGAGGAGATGTCAATGACAAGGATTGCAAACAAGTGCAAAACTGTCATGTTTGACAGACATTTCATTTGGTTGGAACTACAAAAGCCTTTACAGAGCAGTATGAAATATTAGGACAATTTTGCTCGTTGGAAAAAAGAGTAGCCTGCAGATGTGTTTTTTTTTTTGGAATAAAAAGACCATTATATACTTAGTACAAAATGATTTAATTAAAATGACAGCCAGGTGTCATCAACAGATATTTTTTACTTTAATTGCTCAATGAAAAAAATGCAATTTTTTTAGAACTGTGAATATTTCTGAAGATGCTATATGACAAAAAATTGAAAGACAATTTAAAGCAAACGCAAACTCAATCTCATGGACATTTACAGAATACGGAGAAGACAATACCGATTGGGTATGGTGAATTACACATAGCAAGTGGACAATCTGTACCTCTTAATAATATAATCAAAATGAAAATCTTTAAATGTGTGTTCAGATACAGGGATGACCTCTAAGGTGTTACACACCTAAGAAAATGAGGCATAATGCAAATGACTGTAAAAGTAAACTATGCTCAAACTGCGTGGCACTGGGACATTCAAGATGACAATGCAAACCAATGTGTATAAAATGCAGCAACAAGGTCCTTTTTGTCCTGACTGCTACAATAATGACAGAGATGAAGATGTCACACTGCCAAGCTCAGGATGCCATTGTGTCCACTACAGAAGAGCAAGAAAGATAAATTCATAGGGAATTAAAAAGAGTTCATACTCTTTCATGTTAACCATAGCTACAAGGAGCATTATCTGTGCCTGCACTGCCTGGATTTACATTCATCAAGATTTAGCAATTTTCTTTGGTCATGGTGCATGTTAAATGTTATTTAACTGGGCTGTTGTACAACCTAAAAGTAAATCTTCCAGTCTGCCAAGGTCAAAGACAAATCCGCTACAGCCGAAAGGCTGTTACACAATCATTAGGTTCTAAACATGAGTAGTGCATGCAATTCTGACAGCAAAACAGTGTGGTAGCAGAGCATCTTCCTTTATACAGCACTAATGTGCTGCGTAAGTGTGGAAATGAAAGTATCATACTCATGCCCAGTACATCAAGAAAGCCACAGGATACCAGTGAAAAATGTGGAAGAGCAGCACGGTGCCCTTATACAAAGACATTATTTAAGAAAATTAAGTAACTTTTTCTTACATAATGCCCTTGTCACTGACAGAACCCACACTATGAAAGTAGCAGACTCCAAATCCAACTTCAAACCAGTGACAAGTGGAGTACCACAGGGTTCAGTCCTGGGTCCTCTCCTGTTTGGTATCTACTTCTCTGAAGTACAGGCTAACACAGAAGGTCTTTGGCTAACGAAGTTCGCAGATGACTGCAAACTAGGAGCCATAATCAAAACTCCAAAAGATGTGGACATCCTACAAAAGGGCCTCGCTGAGACAGATGCCTGGTGTCAAAGCTATGGCCTCAAGCTCAATGCCAAAAAGTACATTGTCACCCCTTTTGGTAAAAACTCTGTATCCATGAACTACCATGTAGGCGGTAGTCTACTTAACACCGAAAGTGTGATAAGAGACCTTGGGACACAGGTGGACAGTAGTCTCTCCTTTGATAATCACATCGCCACAGTAGTCAGGAAATCCTTCTACGTGGCACACCTCATCACAAAAGGTTTCTCATCCAGGAAAAATGATGTAATTGTTCCCCTCTACTCATCACTCATTAGACCCATTACAGAGTACAATGCCCCTTTTGGTATGTACCTCACAAGACATCTACAACAACTGGAAAGACTGCAGAAATACCTCACAAAGAGGATTACCGGCCTCAAACAGATGCCCTATGCAGACAGTCTCAAAAAACTGCAGCTTTACTCCGTCGCATATTGCCTACTCAGAGGTGACCTCTGCCTAACACACAAAGCTATGTCAAACCCAGAGCTTTTGGACATGCTCCACTTAAAGAAATCCCAATCCCTCCAAGCTACACGCTCTAGGGACCTACACCATGTCACCACAATAAACAGAACATGCTGGAGGGGTAGATTCCTGTCCCAGAGACTTCCCATACTCTGGAACAAACTACCTATCTATATCAAACAAAGCTCCTCATTAGCACTCTTCAAGAAAAATCTTGATTGGATGGGAGATGGGAAATTCACCCCAGGGATCACTTCTGTGGCTCTGCTCGACAGCAGCACAGGAAAATAATTTTCTTGGGTGGCGAAAGCCAGGGTACCTTTTGGCTAGGCTTACATAGGCCCTAGGGCCAATAGCCTAGTCACTACCTATGAACCTATGCATAACAGCAATAACATATAGCTGGATGTGGGTAAATCCAGCATTAGATAAATTTTCAAATGAAAAACGTGGATAAAAACAGTCCTCAAAAAAGCAACATACAAAGATATAAAAGGTTTAGCCGTGCTGCAGAATCCTTTTATATTTTTGTGTTTTAAATCCAGCATTACCCACACCCAGCTGTGAGTTATTGCTATATTATACAACAGCAATCACGAAGGCTTTTAGAAAGAAAATGTGGGATGTTACTTAAAATAAAGCATAGAGTATTTAGGAAGATGAGGCCTAGCTGGTTTGGTGAAGACCTGTGCAAGTTGCTGGAGAATTATCAATGCAGACCCTTGAAAGAGAAGTCCTAATAATTAAAGTTAAAATCTCCCACAACATCCAGGCAGATCCACGGTATAATCTTATGTCTATGTGTAGATTCTACTACGGAAATTAAAATATCAGAACAGTGAGAAAAGTACAGTTTTGTACCTACCATAAATGTAGATGTCCGAGAGGTATGCATCTGCAGTCCTTACAAATGGGTTGTCCTGGCCTCAGGCAGCAAAGTCTAAGGCATCACTCAGTGTTTCTTGCCCCAGATGCCAGATGCCCTCTAAGAAGGCTAAATTTGGATAAATGCAAATGTTTCCAAACAACACAGAGCAAATAGAAATAAACATGTATGTACATATATACAAACAAATACACCATAATAGATTCCCCCAGCTAGCTACAAGATGGGCAAATAGACTGCAGATGTATAGCTCTCGGACATCTACATTTATGGTAGGTAGAAAACTGTACTATGTGCTTCAAGGATGCATCTGCAGTCGAATACCATAGCCAAACTGGGGAGGAGGCACTAAGGAGTTTTATGGTGTAGTTAAGATCCCAAAACAGCAGTGGCAAAACCTGCTCAGATTGTAATGCTTCAAGTAGCAGCCTCTAAAATGTCTTTGGTAGCCAAAGCTGTAGTAGTGGCTGTAGCCCTTGTGGAATGAGGTCTGATGTTTTCTAAATCTAATGCAATTTCCTATCCATTTTGAGATTGTTTGTTTTGAAATTGCTTTTCCTTCCATTCCTGTGGCATATGCTACCAGGAGCTGGTCAGTTTTTCTATAGTTCTTGGTTCTGTCCAGGTAGTAATGTACATCCAAGGTATGCAGCAATCTTTCCCCCCTGTTCTGTGGGTTGGGGAAGAATGTTGGTAGGTGTACTGCTTGGTTTAAAGATACTCTGGAGACCACATTTGGCATAAAGGTAGGATTAGTTCTCATGGACACTCTATCCTGATGGAAGATAAGGAAGGGTTGTACTGCCATTAATGCCTGTAATTCAGAAACCCTTCTAGCTGAAGTGATTGCAAGCAGGAATGCAGTCTTCCAAGATAAGTACTGTAATTCTGCTGTTGCAGTGTTAACTTTTCTAACACAAAGTTCAAGTCCCATGTAGGCAATGGTGGTTTCCTTGGTGGTTTTACATTTTTAATTCCTCTGAGAAACTGTCTGAGTAGAGGTTGAGAAAAGACTGGAGGATCCATGTTGTATTCTGCTGAAATTGCTGATGCATGAATCTTAATGGAGGAGTAAGACAGACCATTGTGGAAAAGCTCTGCTAAATATTCCAGGATGTTAGCTATGTTTGCCAATGATGCATCTACTCCTTTTGTTGCACTCCAAATGAGATATCTTTTCCATTTTGCTGAATAAGTTTTTCTTGTTGAGGGTCTCAAGATAATGTCTTTAACCCTTTGAGATAAATCTGTTATTTTGTCTTATGCAATGTTCCAGGCAGCCAGCTGCAGTGTTTTCAGGTTTGGATGCAGGGTTTTGAAGTTGTTCTGTGTTAACAGTAAGGGAACTAGGGCAGAGGCCATATTTGTTGACATGCTCCTCAGTAATGGGTACCAATGCTGCCTCGGCCAGTCTGGAGCTATCAGGATGATCCTTCTTTGATCTTCAATAGCACCTTGTGCATCAAAGGAAGAGGAGGGAATGCATATGCTGTCAGGTTTTCCAACTGAAAGATATTTTTCAGTTGGTGGTTGTATAAGTCTATTTCTGGTAGTCCCCATTTCTCTGTAATGGATATGAAGAGATATAGCATCCAGGGCATCCGTGGTAGTTCTGCTTAGGATGTCTGCTAGTATGTTTTCTTTTCCTAGTACAAATATTGCTTGTAACTGAATGTTGTAGCTCAGGACCACATTCCAGAGGTCCATTGCCATCCGGCATAGAGGGTATGAATGTGTGCCTCCCTGTTTGTTGATGTACCACATAACTGTGGTGTTGTCCAATGGTCTGAATGTCTGTTTACTGCCAGCATCTCCTTTTGATTTATGTGTAGGTTCAACTGGTCTTGAGTCCATAAGCCTTGTATGCACTAGTCCAGCATGTGTGCCCCCCAACCGAGGTCTGAGGCATCCGTTGTGATAGTCTGGCCTGGTTGAGTGCTGTGGAAGGGCAGCCCTTTGTTCGATTGACAGGCCTGAGCCCACCATTGGAATTCTTGCTTCAGGCATGGAATTATTGGAATTTGGGTTTCTAGGTTGTGCTTGTGCTGAGACCATAAATTCCTTAGGTACCATTGTAACTTTCTCATATGTAGTCTGGCATGCGGAATCAATATTATGCAGGATGCCATGTAACCCAGGGCTTGCAGGACCTTCCTTGCTGTTAGCTGGTTCTGCTTTGTTAGTGCCATGAAATAGAGAGGAAGGTGCTTCTGCTTTTCTGCTGTGAGGGATGCCATTTGATTTGATGTGTCCAGCTCTGCACCCAAGAAGGTTATCCTCTGGGATGGTATCAGCCTTGACTTTTTTATATTGACTGTGTATCCCAGGGCTTGCAGTATATGAATGACCTTTTTCAAATCTTTTTCTAATTTGTTTTTGTTGTCCGCTTGTAACAAGCCTGCAATGAGCAATTACTGATGCCAGGCATTTGGCAATGCTGAGAATTGATAATCCTCTGATCCTGCAAGAAATCTGAGGTATCTTCTGTAATTTGGTGAGATCTAGAGTTACCAGCCAAGACTCCTTGCCCAGCATGGGAAGAAGCTGCTGTAGGGTCAGCATTTTGAATTTTGGAACAATGAGGTATGTGTTTAGAATAGGTCTCCATTGGTTTTCTTTTCTTGGCACCAGGAAAAGTCTGGAGTAAAATCCTTGCCCTTGCTCCATATTCTATAGCTCTCATCCTTAGTAAATGGTGTATTTGTTGTAGAGCTGTTGACTTCTGATTTGGAGGTAGGTTTGGCATTCCTCTCTTCCTTGGTAGAGTATGGAAGTGAAACCTGTAACCTTGGTCTATTGTCTGTAACATCCATTTGCCTCCTGTGATGTGGTGCCAGTTTACTGAAAATAAGGCTAGCTGCTTCTAGTTGTTCCCTGGTAGGTGGTCTCAGAGCCAAGTCACTGTGATTGTCCTGTGGAAGTGGTGGTGGCTGGATCTGTGGAGGCACCTCTGGATTGACTGCCTCTCTGAGCTCTGGAGGTGTCTGGAAAGGACCAATTCTTGGAAGGCCAGTTCCTACTAAACCTTGGAGGCTGGACCTGTAAGAAATCCTTGACTGTCTGGACAGATTTTGCTTTCTCTTCCACCTTCTTCAGCACCTGCTGTGCAGGGGAGCCAAACAAATTGAGCTTATCCATGGGAGCATCTAGGAGCTTTGATTTAACATGGTCTGGTAAGGACTGCTCTTTTAACCATGCATGTCTTCTGATCACTGTACCAGTCATAGCTGATCTAAAGTTTAAAGAATGATTACTGACCTGCTGAATGTTATGTACCATTTCCTGAACAGATTTTTGTCTAATGGTTCAGACGAGGACAGTTCTTAGTTAACTGATCTAACATAAATTCCTGATACTGAATCATGTGGAATTGACAGTTTAAGGCCCTAGCCAAAAGAGTAGCAGAAGTGTAAACTTTTTACCCCATCTCTAAGGCCCTAGATTCCCTTTCAGAGGGAGGGGCCTTATGTCCCTGGGAGATAGTTTCAGGATCTGCAAAAGGTGCCTTGAGAGAATCAGGAGCAGTACAAGCATCATTAAATGCATCATCCACAACAGTAAGTACTGGAAATGCAAAAGGTCCTAAGCCTTTTCCTAGAGTCTGAAAAATCCTGGCCCTGCCATTGAAATTGTTCCCTCATACATTTGAGAACTAGAGCTAGGCCTGTGAGAGGGGTCTTAGCAGGCACAGTTTTGGTAGATTTTGCTGCTTTAGCCCTGGCAAAGCCTTAAATATCTAAAGGTATAGTATCAGATAAATCCTGTGAACTTGCAAGAGCAGGTGGGATTTCAGTAGCAGATTCAGCCAGTTAAACAGTTATTCACTTTTTCTGACATCAGGACTGCAGATGCATCCTTGAAGGACATCTAAAACACTGCAAACTAATGCCTAAAATGCACAAGGGCAAAAAAATTAAAACTTATGTATTTTTTTGCAGGGGGCAACACCCCCTGCACCTCCTGTTGTGAGGGGCAAGCCAACCCCCCCCCCAAACATTTATGCCCTGAATGGTCATGCCAACTTGAAGAAGGGAGAACTCTTCCAAACCAAAGGAATCACTGCTGGTGCACACTTAGAAATTGCACCAGCTGTAATTTCCTGAAAACAGATTGTGCTCCTTTGTGTCTTGTGCTTCCGGCAATTGATTGTTATGGAATTTCATCTCAGCCACCTGTCGATACATCCTATGGTTTTGCTGATTTGTGATGGCAACTAATCTGGAGCCTTATTTACCAGATTATTTGTGTGTTCCATGTGGATTCAAATATTACTTGTTTTGTTCGGTCAGAAGTAAAATTGCACCTATCCTGTTTTCAGGACTGCTGTTATTCAGGTTAACCATAGATTTTTATAATTTATTTTGAGATGAAAAAGTCATCCCTGAGCCATTCCTTTGTTATCACAGCAACGTCTGTGTCATCCTGAATTAGCTATACCCCTAGAGCAATCCATTCTTTATTTAGGCTAATTACATTACTTAGAGCTAATATGATACTATGACATTTGCGGCTTTGGTTTGGGGAATGAAAACAGAAGGTCTGGGATTAATATGAATAGCTCTTGCTCTCAGAAATGTAAAAGTGTAACATTAGATTGCAAATTCTATTTTCTTAATTTTAGTTTATGTGGATTTGTTTTCTTAGTAAAATGAACAATGTTTGCAATTACATTTGGTTAGGCCATTAAGTCTGCCTAAGTATGTGTCCCAGCACTGACAAGGTATAATATTCCAGTTGTGGAAAATATGCTTTCAACTGTATATGTAGTTTTGTTCATAGAAATGCATGAGCAGTTTGTATTATCAGTACTATGGTCTAAACCAGAGGTCTCAAACTCAAATAGCCACTGGTGCTGTATGAGGACTTGGCAAACTCAGTCAAGGGCCTCAGTCTCCAAGACAAAAGAAATGCAGGCAATGTAGCAAGAAAAGTACTGTAGTCACTTCTCTCATCTATAATTATGCAGGTCTGAGGGCTACGAGTTTGAGAGCCCTGGTCTAAACCATAAAAGCTATTAGTATCTAATATTAGGGACCTGTGCAGTTAAATGATGAGCAATGTATATGGGAATTAAAAGATATTAATGTAATTCTCATAGAATATTATTTCAATCTCTTTAACTTAATTCATTAACTTTTACTTTGTTTCTGATTAAATTCTTTCCATTTTCAATACTTTTGTTCTACAATCCTTACAACTTAACTATTTTCTTTACTCTCACCTGTGAGATTTTTTTTATCTGTGTTATCATTTTTACTTTCTATACATAATTTTATTTGTCCTGAATGGAATGATGTCTGTATTACCATGTCCTGTTTGCTCTGCCAATGACCTGCAAAAATTTAACTTGATGTTTCTAATGTCTACATATTTACACCACTGGTATTGCTACTTTTATGCTCTTACTATGTTTATTTCTTTGCATATTCCTGTTGTCCTAAAATTTCACATTTATCTGTATATAAGTAACTAAGGATAATGTTTGACTGATGTGCTGTCATTTAAATGTACTGTATATGACTATCTATTGATGTGTTTATCTTGTGTATAAAGCTTTTCTTCTCAACACACACACTGTTAAAAAGAGGCAGTTTTTTTTTTTAGACAAACCATCCTGGTGAACAAATGAAATACTAATTGTACCTAGAACTGCAATTGCATTCAGCATTTCTGCCCACAAGTACCATAAAAAACAGGAAACATCAAGCATAACATTCTGGGTTTTTTATCATATTTGGAAGGCAAGTGGATGGCTACTGCACAGATGACTATAACAGCTGAAACAGAAATATTGCACTGGCTTCTTTTCACTCATTTACATAAGCTCTTTAACTAGACCAAAAACAAGGTAGGCTGAACATTACATTAAACTTTCTGATACAAGGACCTTTTGGAAAGGATGCTCTGCTTATACGTGAAACTGTTGCAGAGAGACAATGCTCAGAAAACTTGGACACAATAAGATCCAAAAAAAAAACCCACAACATTTTAGATACCCTCAAAATTGTACGAAACACCACATTAAACATAGTAAGAATACTATACTAGAATAAAAAAATTTCGACATAAATGCCTCCTTCTGGAACTCCGTAAAAAAAAAAATTACCTCAGAAGCTACTGATAAACTACCAAAAGAATATATCCAAACTGCTGCTGAGTTTTGGCCTACCCATTTTCTATCCTCATTAACTGATCAATTAAAGAAAACTATATCCTGGTTCTTTGGAAGCTGTCCTTCATATTACTCCTACATACATTTCTCAAACTATAGTATTATTGCAATTCTATCTCCGCTATCTAAAATGTTATATAAATGCATTTAATCACAACTTCTTAAATATCTTTCTGACAATAACTGTCTCTTCCCCAACTCAAAATATCCTCCCAGTCAAAGAGCCACTAGTTTGACTAATGCTGTTAACCCCAACAGAAATACAGGTTACTTGGTTTCCTCTCTTTTTCTTGACCTTTCCAAGGCATGTGAAACTGTCTCCCATCAAAAGCTATTATATAAGCTTTCCTGTGGTTCTTGCAGAACTCTCACAGTTACATAGTTATATCTGATATGGTTTAGTGGTAAATCACTTTGGCTATAGTGTGCAGGGTTCTGGGTTTGAGACTTGCAAGAGATGCTTATTTTCACATATTCCAGGCCATCTGAGTTTAGCCATTCTTGCATTTCAGTGAGAAGGGGGTGTTTATGGTCATTGGCTGATTGGGGTTACCTGGACTACGGCTTGGAGTAAGCACCTCATTGGTTCTTTCTAGCTTTTTTTTAAAGTTGTTTCAGGTTTCAACTTTCTGTTACTTAAGAAGTTACCTTGCGAGTGTTTCTGCCATTTCACACTGAGCTAATTGGAGGAAGGGCAAAGAGCAAACCGTGATCTGTGATATATAACATTAAGTATCTTGTTTTTGCTTATTTTTATGAGTTAATTATAGCAAATGTGTCTGCTGCATACTTTTCTAGCTAGTTTCAGTGTGTGTGAGGTATTAACTGGAAATTTTCTACATTTATTAAGCACCTGTTTGGGTTTCTTTGTTCAGATTTCCTACCAAGGAGTGTATCATATAACTTGTTTGCAGTTAAAAGCATTCTCTGGAGTCTCCTTGCTCCTTTATCTGTTTAAAACTTTCATTTAAAGGCTCATTGCTGCTTTTCTGCTGTGATAAACATTTCTGTAGTTTTTATTCTACCCAAGTAGTGTGGGTAGTTGTAGCATTGTCCATATTCAGGCTTCTGTTTTGGGCCTAGTTGTTTGTTTGTAGAGGCTGCGTGTCTGAGCACATGTTCCAGGCCATCTTAGTTTAGCCAAAGCCATTCTTGCATTTCAGTGAGAGGGGAATGTTTATGGTCACTGGCTGATTGGGGTTATCTGGACTATGGCTTGGAGTATGCACCTCACTGGTTCTTTCAAGCTTTTTTAAAAGTTGTTTCAGGTTTCAACTTTCTGTTACTTAAGAAGTTAACTTGCGAGTGTTTCTGCCGTTTCACACTGAACTAATCAGAGAAAGGGCACTGAGCAAACCCTGATCTGTGATATATAACATTAATTATCCTGTTTTTTTCCTTATTTTTACGAGTTATTTATAGCACTTTTATTGTCAGCTGTATACCTTTCTAGCTAGTTTCACTATGAGAGGTATTAACTGGAAATTTTCTACATTTGTTAAGCACCTGTTTGGGTTTAACTGTTCTGATTTTTGTCTCCCACCCTCACTGCCTATTGGTATCGTGTTCTTATACTTGGTGGCTTTACAGTTGCCTGCACCTACTGTAAATCTGATCTGGGACACTCCTCCCAGTTTAGTGACATTACCTCATTCTACCTATTACAGGGAGAATATTTGAGAAGGCCAACCCACTTAGTTCTTAACCTCGAGTTATCTTCTGCTCCTCCTTACTTTCTTTCCACTTTACAAAAAAAAAAAAATCTAAGCTTGTTTCCTACCTTTCCTGTAAGTAGTGTAGTCCAGATACAGATTTGCTGTATCCAGGACTGTTTGTAAACTTCTGAGCCCCTGCTACTTAACTAGGGTTAAACTATTCCTGGCGCCATGAGGTCTGCTCTTCAAATTTTCCCTTAGAACTAGCCAGTTTTTTTAGTTTTAGCACTCAAATCTGTTTCTTTGAGCTCAAACTTATTGTAAGCACTAAACAAGCTACAAATTACTACATCACTCAACTTTCCTCACTTGTCTAGAGGAAAACAGGTTTTAGTACTTAATAAATAAGCAGCTATCCAGGCATGTCTAAGGGTCAGCTCCAGGTGTTTTCTCCTGTCTAGCTGATGAATCTGGGCATCCTGGGGCAATGCAGCAATTGCCTCATGTACACAGACAACCCTTTCCACCTACCACCCAACACTACAACCTGTGAGAGATGCACTTATATAGCCAAACTGGAAGCAAAGCTCTCTTCACCCAAGACTGGACTAGACAGTCAAGAGGAGAGGGTAAACACTTGCACCACACTCATCACATAGTCCCTCAAAACCTACACCACCAAAACACACACATAGAAACACAAAACACACACCTACATTCGCTGACGCTCTCAATAAAAATCTGCCCAAGCAACAGGGACCTCCAAAGCAGAAACGCAAGCAGCCGCCACCCCCCATAACACAACCCAAATGACACATAGCCGACAAACTCAGTGTGCCACTCAACCACAGCCCATAAGACATAACAACGTACCCAACACTCTAGTCATAGGTGACTCTATAGTCAGACCCACTGATGTTCCACTCACCAGGCTAAACAATGAGAAAATTACTGTCACCTGCCTGTTTGGTGCCAGGATCCACCACATAATGCACGCACTCAGGTCACTTCACAACAAGTACAAATATGACTCTGTCATTGTCCATGTTGGTGTGAATGACCTGAGACGAACCTGAAGGAGCTGTCCGACCTTGTAGCCCAGTCAGGTATGACCCTAGCCCTGAGCAGCATCCTGCCATCACCCAGAATGATACCACAGTACAAGGACAAAATGATTGACTTCAACAATTGGCTAAGCTACTGGTGTCATTCTAAGGGGATCCATTATCTGTCTGCCTGGGATGACATGATCGACAGATCAAAATGCTTTGCCAGAGATGGCCTGCACCTGTCACCCTTGGGATTCTGGATACTGGTTAAGGCTATTGCCACCCCTACAGTGCCTTTTTTAGGTAAGGTTCAAATGACAAACTCACCACCGTAACAGGTACAAGCAAGCAAAATCTGAGGATAATGCTACTCAATGCTAGAAGTCTAAACCTCAAAATGCACTCACTCGAGGTACTCCTTAAAATGAAGAACATCGACATCTGTGCAGTGACAAAGACCTGGTTCAAGGCTCCAGGGAGCACCCCTGCATTATCAGGCTATAATTCATACCACACCTTTCGGCCACCTAACCTGGACCGAAACACTAAAGGTGGAGGCGTGTCCATATTCATTAATGATATCCACACCTCCAGGCTAGTTGCTCAGCATAATGCATCCGAGATTATCCAAGTGCAACTAACTCTGGGCAAGACCGCAATCCAAATTGTAGCTAGCTACAGATCCCCCACCATGCCCCAGGATTCCCACTCCTTATTTCTTGAAACACTAGAAAATATTAGAGTACAACCTAACACCCAAATAATGGCCGATTTCAACCACCCCACCATTAACTGGGAAAACTACTCATGTACCAACTCTTTTGCTCAACATTTTCTGGAATTCATAAATTCCAACGCCTTGAATCAACTTATCCACACCTCCACCAGGGGCAGCAATATCCTAGACCTGGTCATTACCAACATGGGCAACCGGTGTTCCACACCAGAGGTCAATTTCACGTTGGTCAGATCCGACCACAAGCTAATCACCCTAGGCATCCACATCCCGCCCCTACCCCCCATTTGGGAAACAACTGTAAAAAATTTCTCCAAAGCCAACTTCACACTTAAGACAGAAGTGGCAAACTTCACAACACCCATGCAGGCGGACAATTGAGGTACAACTGCTGAATCCTACACAAATGCACTTTATAAGCACTTACACGAGTGCATGGATTGTGCAATCCCTAAAAAAACCAAGATGCTATCCTCCAAAAAAAGGAAGCCAATCTGGTGGTCCCCTGCCATACACAAACTCTACAACAGAAGAAAGAAACTGTTGCAAAAAAAGAGTAAAATCCCATGACTGGAGGAACTCCCTGGTCAGCCTCAGTAAAAAGCTGAGATCCCTCATAAAATCCTCTAAAGCTAGTTAAAAAAATAAAATCGCCACTGATTCTAAAGACAACCACAAAAGCATTCATTCTACAGCTATATCAAGAATCTCAATGGCAACACTCAGATCTGCTCTGAGTTACAGCACAATGGCACCAAATATACAGAACCAACTGATATTGCCAACATCCTGACAAATAGGTTCAGTGCTAACTCTACCCCTCTCTCATTCCCTAAAGAGCCCATCTCTATACCGGAAGAATGCAAAGTACCTGTAATCATGGCTGCACAGGTAAAAAACACACTCTCCAAAGCCAAGAACACAGCATCCACGGGACCTGACAACATCCCAGGCTGCGTTCTACATGAACTACAGAATGAACTGGCACTCCACCTAAGTACCATGTTCAATCATAGCCTCACCTCAGACTTTGTGCCCACTGAATGGCACACAGCAATGGTTATCCCACTCCACAAAGGGGGAGCCACCACGGACCCCGGCAACTACTGCCCTATTAGCCTGATGAGCCTGGTCTGCAAGGCTATGGAACGTATCATCATGGAACTTATTATGACTTTGGAAATCTCCAAACTCTGGACCCCACCCAGTTCGGGTTTGTAAAAAGTAGATCATGTCTCCTAAATCTAATAGACTTCTTTGAAGCAGTCACCAAAGCCGCAGACGAGGGTAAGGTGGTTCACACACCCTATCTAGATTTCGCCAAGGGTTTTGACACCATCCCCCACTCTGGAATTATAGATAAACTCAGTAAACTAGGTATAAATCCCTATGTCACAAGATGGGTTGCCAACTGATTCATTGACAGAACCCACAATGTGAAAGTAGCAGACTCCAAATCTGACTTCAGACCAGTGACAAGTGGAGTACCACAGGGTTCAGTCCTAGGTCCTCTCCTGTTTGGTATCTACTTCGCAAAAGTATAGGCTAACACAGAAGGCTTTTGGCCAATGAAGTTCGCAGATGACTGTAAACTAGGAGCCATAATCGAAACTCCTAACGATGTGGACATCCTAAAAAAGGATAATTCAATCACCTCGAGGCATTCAATAAAATCAAATAAAATACAACTTTTCACTTCTATGTTGCATCCTAATTGCATAAAGGTGCTCTCGTATTCTATCCTTCAGATATCTATTCGTTTTCCCAATATAAAATGATGGACATTTCCCATAGCGTAGTAACAATGTGTGTACAAGGCTGATAGACAATTCATGGCATTCTTCCCATATAAAAAAATAAGTACTGGTTGTGAAGCAATGTACAAATGCATATGAACTGATGAATATGGACAATGGTACCATTTACACATTTGAGTAATATTGTCAGTGGATGGCAGGGATTTGACTTCTTTTTCTCTTTTTATACACATTCCTCTTTTAGGCTTTTGTACCTTTTGTACTAAAAGTCACCTACCCTTCCCTTAACATGGGTGTCGGTGTGGTAACTGTAGAAAATTCCAATGTGTTTCCCTCCATTCCCTAATTCTCCAAGTATAGAATCTGGTAGATACATATGAATGTGATTGCACATGATTTATAGGTGTTAGAAACTATATCTTTAAAACCTGAATTGAAAAATGATGGATCTGAATCTTGCTGCTCTATCTTGCCTTGCACTGTGGACACTGTCAAATCCCTTTGTAATTGTTGTAACAATACAGGAGATAACCGAAAATAATGAGAGATCAGAAAGGGTCCTGCGTCAATCAGGGTTATAGTTTGACCTCCCTAGTTTGTTCATTGCTGATCCTTTGACAATGTTCCTATAGACAAAACGGATGCATGCTACCGATGATGTAACAGTGTAATGACAGTACACCTTAAATACATACACCATCTTTCAGTTGGTTCACAACATTCTCAATGATTTATCATGGTAAGTAATTCTTAACATGATGACTCATGATATAAGTTGATATGTTGTGGCATTATTCAACTGTTCAACAATCTCGATTCAACATGTCTGTCCAAAATCAAACATGAGTCATCTACAAAAGCGCTTATAGAAGAATGTGTTGTGTTCCAAAAAAACCAGGTAGTGTGCATGAAGTAAACCTCTCCCATTATACATGACAGGTTTGGAGCCTGTTAGGCACCTGAGGTGCTTGTAGCCATATATGGCCACTGTCCCAAATGTGTAGCATGTAAGGTCTCTTTCTTCTCTCCTACCTCCCTAGGTCCCACAGATAGACAACAAAAGTTTGACCGATCCGCCGGCTCCGATAGGATGTAGCGGGGGGGGGATTGGAATGCCTACTTAGTCACAATTTAAGAGAGCAAATTATAAGACCAGTTGTGAACATGAATAAGTCCATTGATCTGGATCATCTGACAGTTGACTGTTCGAATTGTCTGAATGATGATTTAGATAGGTCAGATCTTATTGAATATTAGATCGATGATTTTGACCATGGTTACAAATAAGCATTTTACAGTTATTCGAATAATTACAACATTGACTTTACAACAAAACATTTAAGATTATTCTGAGAATCCTTTTATCGGTATTAGAGTTTGTGCTACAGTACTGTTTTTACAACTGAGAACAACTGCTTTTTTTGCTTTTTTTTGTGATGGCGGCACCTGGTAGGCAGCTACAGCCAATAGCTACGCAATACTGTTCATGGCAGAGGTTGGCAGATAGAATTGTATAACACATTCATGTTTTCTATGGACTTTTTGAACACCTATTTTTCTATTGGTTTCTTATTATGGAGAGTCTTCACATGGTGGAGAGAGAATGTAATGCCATGAATGTTTTCAGCCACAGTTTACCACAAGTTACAACAAAGTTTATCAATACCAGTCATCTGCTGCTAAATTACTTACTTTACTATTTATTGATCTGTGAAACAATGGACTGATGGAACATTGTCACATTTATACAGAGATGTCATCACAAGTTGCATTATATAGGAACAGCGTATCCCAACATTGTCTATGGGAACTATAGGTAGGTCCATAGGTGGATTTGAACCAGGTAGGACCCTAGGTCCCTACAGACATGAGGATCTCAACTTTGATCTGCATACTCGGTTATCCTCACAAAGGGACGTTGTTACAACTACAGAAGGTTAGATAGGGATTTGACCAGGGCAAGGGGATTTTCAGGATAGGAGCAGCACCCTATTCTAGTTTCTAACAAATGTTCTTACAGTCGACACCATGTGTTAAGGAAGGGTAGGTGACTTTCTTTGCTTTAGGTACAAAATAAAAGTTTGTGGATATTTCTTTTGAAATTCATAGCCTGTAGTGTGATTTTTTTATTTTTTGGAATTATTTTGCAGTGATATGGATATGACATTTTAATTTTTTTTTTTTAAATATAGCTTTTGGGTGAGTTTATATTTCCCGCTAATATGGGATATTTAGTACTGTTGTAATTCTCCTTTTTTTTTTATCCATGAGTCTGAAGAAAGCAAGTGGGTGCGCTTACTCTCAATAAGCGTTGTTATTTATTTGATTTTATTGAATACCTCGTGATTGAATTTATCCATATGCTGTGTTCTCTCTCTTATATCACACTCATTTATCCTAAAAAAGGGCCTCACTGAGACAGATGCCTGGTGTCAAAGCAATGGCTTCAAGCTCAATGCCAAAAAGTGAACTGTCATTCCTTTTGGCAGAACCTCTGTACTCATGAACTACCACATAGGCGGTAGTCTACTTAACACTAAAAGTGTGATAAGAGACCTTGGGACACAGGTGGACAGTAGTCTCTCCTTTGATAATCACATCGCCACAGTAGTCAGGAAATCCTTCTACGTGGCACACCTCATCACAAAAGGTTTCTCATCCAGGAAAAAAGAGGTAATTGTTCCCATCTACTCTTCACTCAGACCCATTATAGAGTACAACGCCCCTTTTGGTATGTACCTCACAAGACATCTACAACAACTAGAAAGGCCACAGAAATACCTCACAAAGAGGATTACTGGCCTCAAACAGATGCCCTACACAGACAGTCTCAAAAAACTCCAGCTTTATTCCGTCGCATATCGCCTACTCACAGGCAATCTCTGCCTAATATACAAAGCTATGTCAAACACAGAGCTGTTGGACATGCTCTTAAAGAAATCCCAATCCCTCCAAGCTACACGCTCTAGGGACATACACCTCATCACCACAATGAACAGAACATGCTGGAGGGATAGATTCCTGTCCCAGAGACTACCCATACTCTGGAACAAACTACATATCTATATCAAACAAAGCTCCTCATTAGTACTTTTCAAGAAAAATCTTGATGATTGGATGGAAGATGGGAAATTCACCCCGGGGATCACTTCTGTGGCACTGCTCGACAGGGGCACAGGAAAATAATTTTCTTGGGTGGCGAAAGCCAGGGTACCTTTTTGGTTAGGTTTATATAGGCCCTATGGCCAAATAGCCTAGTACCTACCTATGAACCTAATAGGCAACAAGCAATAAAAAAGGCAAAATGATTTCTCATCCTTCAGATCCATAAATGTAGGCAGCCTCTAAGGATCTATTCTCGCTTCTTTATTACTTGACATTTTTATAAATGAACTTCACATAACATCCAAACAGACCACTTACATGCGGATAATTTTACTCTCATCTGCTTTTGTCCATAACCTAGCTTAACTTTAACAAATCATCCAAGAGTCTTTCTCATCCACTGTAGCCTGTCTAGGCATCTCTCAACTACTCCTAAATCAAAAAAAAAAAATAGTTAAAACTACTGATTCCTAAGTAACTCTCTGAGCAGAACATACTTTATGTTTAACTGGTTGACATAATGCTAAAGTACAGTTATGTACACTTACCATAAATGTAGATGTTCGAATGTATTCACTGTTGCAGTCATTACATTTGGGATATCTGCTTGCAGTAGCCCTCAGTCGACCTGATTATCAAAGTCTTAGGTCCTGCGTTGGTTGCTGTCTCATCTTCCATGATGTCAGGTAGTCAGGGGTATAAAGCATGCAGCTGATGCCATTACATCAGTTTTTCTTGCCCCAGATGTCAATTGCCCCCATAAGGGGAGACAATTATATACAAGGTTACACCTCCAACAAAAAGCAAATACACCAGAAAGCTTTAAAAGCATAGCAAGCAAGAAAAGAGGTATAGACAATAGAAGTCAGGGGGCTGGAGGGAGGGTAACCAGGACTGTAACAGTGAATAAGTGTACACAACTGTACTATGTTCTTCATGTTTCACTGTTGCAATCATTACATTTGGGTAGATTCCCAAAGCTAAAGAAGGGAGGAGGCAGTAAGATAGCATTAGGACCAGCTATAAGGCCCTGAAAGACTGCAGTGGCAAAACCAGCTCTGGATTTAGAAAAAATTGGCAAGTGGTAATGCTTGGTGAAGGTACGTGCAGAACTCCAGGTAGCAGCTTCTAGGATGTCCCTGGTAGGGACACCTCTGAGAAAGGCTGTAGAGGTAGATGCAGCCCTGGAAGAATGTGTTCTTATCCCCTGTGGGGTAGATTTTCTATTATGCTTATAGCAGAAATGAATGCAATGGCCTATCCACTTAGAAATTGTTTGCTTCAAAATGGCCTTCCACTCTGCCCCTGCAGCAAATGCAACCAGCAGTTATTCAGATTTCCTGAGAGGCTTAGTTCTATCCAAGTAAAATCTAAGTTGTCTGTGCACATCCAAGGAGTGCAGTATTCATTCCCCTTTGTTCTGTGGATTAGAAAAGAAGGTTGGCAAATGAATGGACTGATTAAGGGCCACACTGGAGACCACCTTGGGCATAAAGGAGGGATTGGGTCCTGAGGGACACCCTGTCCGCATGAAAGATGATGAAAGGCTCCACTGCCATGAGGGCCTGTAATTCAGACACCCTTCTTGCTGAAGTGATGGCTAGGAAGAAGGCTGTTTTCCAAGAAAGGAATTTCAACTCTGCATTTGCAGCTGGCACAAATGGAGGTAGAGTGAGCTTTTCCAATACAAAGTTAAGGTCCCAGGCTGGAGTAGGGGCTCTCCTGAGTGGTCTTAAGATTTTGGCCCCTCTGAGGAATTGCTTCAGCAGTGGATGAAAGAAGGGGGGTGGCTCTGTATTATAATGAGCTGAAATGGCGGAGGCATGAATTTTGATGGAAGAAAAGGAAAGGCCCTTGTGAAGCATCTCAGCTAAGTATTGAAGGATGAGCGGTAAATTGGGCACAGTTGTGTCCATCCCCTGTGTTTGGTTCCAGGAACAGAATCTCTTCGATTTTTCAGCATAGGATTTTCTAGTACTAGGCCTCCTTGCCTCCAGAATGACATCCATCACTTGCTTAACTGAGGGATGGTAAAGGAGAGATCATGTAATTAGCCAGGCTGCAAGGTTCAGGGTTTGAAGCTGAGGGTGCAGAATCTGGCCCTCCTGCTGGGACAGCAGGGCAGGGGTCTGAGGCAGGTGCCATGGTTCCAGAAGTGACACACTGAGCAAGATAGGGTATCAGTGTTGGCGTGGCCAGTCTGGTGCAATAAGTATTGTCATTGGTTTGTCCCGTTTGATCTTTAGTAGCACTTTGGAGAGGAGAGGTAGAGGTGGAAAGGCATAAACTGATATTTTTTTCCAGCTGAAGGACAGGGCATCCACTTTCCAAGCGTGTCTGTGGGGAGTCCTTGTGTAGAATTTGTGCAATTGGTAGTTCTAAGGGGAGGCAAACAGGTCTATCTGTGGGCTCCCCCATTTGATTCTCAAAATGTTGAATATCTTTGGTTTCTGTTTCCACTCGTGTGGGTCCATGAGATTTCTGCTTAGGTCGTCTGCCAATGTATTTAGCTTGCCTGGCAGGAAATGAGTTTGTAGGTGCACTTGGTAGCACAAGGCTGTGTTCCACAGAGTCATGGCTAGTCTGCAGAAGAGGTATGAATGGGTTCGCCCCCTCCTTGTTTATGTACCACATAACAGTGGTGCTTGTCCGTCTTTACCAATAATTGTCCTGGAAGAATGTGGTCCTTGAAGGCTGTCAGAGCATTCTGTACAGCTAACATTTCATTTTGACTGATACGCAGGTGCATTTGACTCGGGTTCCATTTGCCGTAAATGTACTGCCCTGCCAAGTGAGCCCCCCCATGCATAGTCTGATGTGTCTGTTGCTAGGGTTTGGATGTACAGTGAATGGCAGTCCCTTGGTGTTGGTGGCAGGCCTCTGCCCACCAAAGGAAGTCTGTCCTTAGACAAGGTAAGACAGGAATCATTGATTCTAGGTCCTGAGAATGTTGGCACCATAGGCTTTTTAGATACCATTGTAGTTTCCTCATATGCAGTCTTGCATATGGAATTGGTAGAATGCAAGAGGCCATGAACCCCAGGGCTTGCAGTATTTTCCTTGCAGATAGCTGGGTCTTTGTGGCCAGTAGTCTGTAGTAGGCTGTCAAATGAACTTGTTTCTCTGGCGTGAGGTATGCCACCTGGGAAGTTGTATTCAAGCTTGCTCCCAGGAATACAATTTGTTGACAGGGTACTAGCTGTGATTTCTTTTAATTTATGGTGTACCCCAGACAAGTTAGTAATTTCTTTACAAATGCCAGATGACTTAATAGTATGTCCTGGCTTTCTGCCTGAATCAGACAATTGTCCAGGTATGGGTATATTTGAATATTTCTTTGCCTGCAAAAAGGCAATGACTGGAGCTAGGCACTTTGTGAATACCCTGGGCGCAGTAGATAAGCCAAAGGGCAGTGCAGAGAACTGAAAGTACATGTAGTCTGCTCTGAAGCGTAGGTATCTTCTGCAAGATTCCCTTATTGGGATGTGCAGGTAGGCTTCCTTTAAATCCAGTGTTGCCAACCAGGCATTTCTGCCTAGCATGGGAAGCAGCTGATGAAGAGTTAGCATTCTGAATTTTGGGATTACCAAAAAGGTGTTTAGGCTAGACAGGTCCAGAACAGGACGCCAGGAATTGTCTTTTCTGGGTACCAGGAAAAGTCTTGAGTAGAAACCTTGTCTCCATTCTTCTTCTGGGACAGGCTGAATAGCCCTGATGCTTAGGAGAGAGAGAACTTGCTTTTGAGCCTCTGCCCACTGATTTGGGGGGTAAGTCTGGCCAACCGTTTGGAGTTGGTAAAGAGTGGAAGTGGAATTTGTATCCTTGGGAAACTACATTTAAAACCCATTTGTCTTCGGTAATGAGTTCCTAATTTTCTGCATGCAGGGCGATCTTTCCCCTAAAGGAACAGTCAGTTGAGCAGGGCTTGGAAGATTTAAAGTTAAGTCATTGTGACAGTTTACCATACATACCATACCAGCTTTGGAAGTGGGAGCCCCCCACTGCTTAGGCCTGTGAGTACCTTGGGACTGAAGCCTTGATGTTCTGCTGCTTCTGGGTTTGGACTGAGAAGGCCTGGAAAAGGCAGGAAAGGAACAATTCTTAGAAGGCCAATGCCTACTAAATCTGGGAGGCTGTACCTGCCGGAAATCTTTAACAGTTTGCATACATTTAGCTTTTTCCTCCATCTTTTTAAGTACTTCTTTTGCTTTGTTGCCAAACAGGCGGTCATGGTTTAAGGAAGCATCCAGTAATTTAGCTTTAACATGATCTGGCAAAGATTGCTCCTTAAACCAAGCATGCCTTCTAAGTACAGACCCAGTGACAGCAGCCCTGCAAGATGCCTCTAATGAATCAAAATCACACTGCAAAGCATGTTTTCCAACTTGTTCAGCAGAATGCATTAAATCCTGTTAATTCTTTATTTTCAGCACAGTCAGGAATCAACATAATTTTCTGTTTAAGCAATCCGATAATATGTTACTGATACTTTAACATATGAAACTGGCAGTTTAAGGCCCTGATGGCCAAAGTTGCAGAAGTGTATACCTTCTTACCGCATCTACCCAGGGCCCTGGAATCTCTATCAGAGGGGGTAGGATTTTTGGCAGTAGTAGCCTTAATGCCCTTGGGTCCCTGTGAAATGGTGTCAGGATCTGCAGTAGGATTTTTAAAAAGGAACTTGAGAGAGTCAGGTACCCTGTAATACCAGTCAGGTTTTCTGGGAGCAGGAGGTAAGGTGTCAGGGGCCAGGCTAGATTCTGAGGAGGCATCATCTACAATGTCCAGTACAGGAGGGATGGCTAAAGGCCTGTGTTGAGGTATGAGTAAGAATTCCCTAAGCCTCTTTTTGGAGTCAGAATAATCCTGGCTTTCCCAGTGGAGATGCTCCCTAAGAGTATGCAAGGTTTCACCAAAAGAGAAATCCTCTGGAGGGGAAGCAGAGCAAATTGAGTCCTCTGCAATAAGGGCAACTCCTGGTCATCAAAGAAAACAGAAATTTCAGAGTCCTGATCAGAAGAATCAGAAGGAAAATCAGTCCTAGGTCTCTTACAGGGAGAAGGGTGGCTTCCCCTGATTAGAGTAATAAAGTCTTCAGCCATGCTTATTATTTGTTTTTTAGGCATAGGGACCTGACCATGCAGTCTGGGCGTCAGTTTTCTAGGCATGCATCGAGTTTTAGGCCTTGAAGAAGAAGATGGCATTGGTTTAATATGCAAGTCAGTAGGCCTGTATACACCCTCAGAAGCCAGTGCCTGCACAGCGGCTCTGGACACATCCAAGGTAGAGACATCCACAGGTTCCACAGTCGAAGAAGCATCTCACGGCATACCGGACTCCGAATTCGTCTCAGTACAGGCCAGCGAATCTGAAGTAGCGGGTATCAGGGGCTGCAAACGCACCTCACTGAGTACCGGCAAACTGGCGACTAGCTTATGAGAAGCGTCGTCGGCAGCTTTGGACCTATGCGGTCTGTCTCTGTCTTTATCTTTGCATTTTTTTCAGAATGTTGGTAGACAGGTGGCTTACCGAAGCCATTTCTGGATAATTGAACTGAGTACCAAAATATTTAGATGTGAAAATGAACCGACGATGAATAGTACAAGGTTTGAATAAGGCACAAAACCGACAGCGAGGTACGTCGTTGTCTGGGCCTAAGCAAGGAATGCAGTACGGATGAAAATCTTTACGAGGTATTTGCTTTCCACAAGAATTACAATTGTTAACTTTTACTGACATCGGTTTAGAGCAAGAAAAAGGTTCCCCAATGGCATACTTAGCTTAGTTGAAGACTTTGAATCTGAAACTCGAAAACTAAAATTTCAGGAGTCAGCCGACCAGCACTTGCGAACTGCTTCTGCTTCGTGCACTGCAAGGCAAGAAAGACTGATGTAATGGCATCGGCTGCATGCTATATACCCCTGACTACCTGATGTCATGGAAGATGAGACAGCAACCGAAGCAGGACACAAGACTTTGATAATCAGGCTGACTGAGGGCTACTGCAAGCAGATAACCCAAATGTAATGACCTCAACAGTGAAACACGAAGAACATCATGAACTGGTGACATTGAAAGTTGCAAGGAATAACCAAAGATGACTGACTGAAATTTGACCAACATATACAAGTCATTAAACACAAACAAAAAAAATTCAAGTTTGTTGTAAAAGGCTAAACTCTTCCTCCCTGAATTTGCCAGGAAAAAACACTGCCTCTACCCATCTACTTCCCCATATTCTATATGCCTCACCTATCCCTACTAATGTGCAAATTACTCAGAAAAATAAACTAGGGTAATGTTGTAACAAAGTGGCAAAACTTGCAGCAAACCATCCCTATATGTCTCATGTTGGTTGTCTCAAACAGTTGAAAGTGGACTGAACTCCTACACTACCTAACATGTAGTTAACAAATAAATCACATATTTATCAATAAAACTGATAACATCTTTCTTTACAGAGTATCCAACACTATTCCACAAATAAAACTTTATGCTCTAGGGTAAACTTCTACTTGTCACAACAAAATCCAACAACGCTGCTGGTGCGACACTGTATTTTATTTCTCCAATATCAGGAACTCTATTCTTTATATGAAACATGCAGGCACAAACTAATGTCATTCAAATCCCATGCTAAAACAGTAAATCATAAACATACTCATTGTGTTTGAACTAAATAGTACTTACAGGATAAGTTGGACTCATGGCTGTTCTTATGTTCATAGGTGTGTACTAGGCTAATGGCCCTGGGGCCTTTACAAGCCTAGCTCATAGACGTGCCCTGGCACTGTGCTGCCCGTCATTAGTTCCCAGGGCCTCTATCAAGTACAGCCACTGGAGTGATCCCCAGGGTGAACTTTCTATTTCCCATCCACTCATCAAATTTCTCTTGAAGAGGGCTAGTGAGGTGCTCTGATTGACATGTATGGGAAGTCTATTCCAGGGCATGGGTAGTCTCTGGGTTATGAACCTATGCTTCCAGCATGTTCTGTTGATTGTGGTAATGAGGTTGAGGTCTCTGAAGCATGTGGTGCGAAGGGATTGGGATTTCTTTAGATGTAGCATTTCTAACAAAGCTGGGTCTGACATGGCTTTCTAAGTCAAGCAGAGATCGCCTCTTAGTAGATGATATGACACAGAGAACAGCTGGAGCTTTTTTAGACTGTCTGTGTAGGATATGTGTTTAAGGCCTAGTATCCTCTTCGTGAGGTACTTCTGTGGCCTCTCCAGCTGTTGCAGGTGTCTAGTGAGGTACATGCCAAATGGGGCATTATACTCTATGATTGGTCTAATGAGGGAAGAGTAGAGAGAAATGATGACCTCTTTCTTCCTGGATGCAAAACCCTTGGCAATGAGATGTGCCACATCGAAGGACTTTTTGACCACAGTGGCAATGTGGTGGTAAGTAGTGGCAACTGAGTTTTTCCCAAAGGGGATGATGACGCATTTTTTGGTATTAAGCTTAATGCCATGGTTTCGACACCAGTCATTGGTCTCAGTGAGGCCTTTCTGTAGGATGTCTGCATCACATTGGAATGGATAGAAGTTATATAAGTGTTCCAGAGATGTATATGAGTGGGACAGAAAAAGGAGAAATGGATATATAGAGAAGTGCAAAGGAAGTATACATGGAATATAAAAAGAGAAATAGGTCTAGAAGTGTAAAAGAAGTAGGAGAGAGAGAACAGAATGTGTCATAGCAGTATGAAATATAGGGAGATAATTCAACTTCAAGATAACCTTCTATATTTTAACTTCATGCACATTACTGTACATCTAGTTAGTTATATAGAACCATTTAGATACAATTATTTATAAATAACTACCACAATTTCACTCACTATTTTCTCTTCTTATTCTCACGCTTTCGATATTTCATACTGCTCTGACACATTCTCTTCTCTCTCTCTTACTTCTTTCACACCTCCAGACCTATTTCTCTTTTTATATTCCATGTATACTTCCTTTGCACTTCTCTACATATCCATTTCTCCTTTTTCTGTCCCACTCATACACATCTCTGGCACACTTCTATAACTTGTATCTATTCCAAATGTTATACATTGTACTTTTTGTTCTTTAATCTCAACCTTTTATTCCCTCTAACTCTCCTTTCCTCTTTCATTCTCCTTCCATTTCTTAACACCTGGGGAAAATAAGATTATACAGGAACTCACTTGTCTTCAGTGCCCTTACTGTAAAATGATTTTTTCTCAATTAGATTTCAGCTACCTTAATTCCTATGTGTGTAAAATTTTTAGTCTTCTGTTTAATGTGATATTATGACTGCTAAACTTTTGATGGATTAATTATTTTTAAAAATGTACTTTATAAGGTATTTATCATGTTTTACTATTCAATTTTCTGTGGAGCTTTTCTTCCTGGGCCTTTGCTGAAAAGGGGCTTTCAACCTAGTCGGGTTTTCCTGCTAAATAAATACAAGTAAAGCAATATTTATTGAAGGACTTACTTCCCAGGTGTGTGTGAAAATCTATTTTAAAGTTCTTTCTGCTCATTTTGAAGGGAATAAGTCCATCAGACGTTTGGGATGTCAAACCAGCAATTCTGTCAAGAAATAAGAAAAACCTAGGATTCTTCAGCACTGAAATGTGAACAGGAACTTTGTGACAGGGAAAATTACCAGATAATATAAAATAAACCTGAATTACTTTATTTTATTTTAATTTTGGAAGGTATCCTAGAAATTCGACTAAGCAGAGATGTCCGACAGAGATAAAATGACAATGTTCGGGAAGAGAAAAACAATGTCTAACTGTAGGAGATGAAACTGCCATTATTTATTTTCAGGCATGACTTGTAAATGCTGAAAAAGTAAAATGATTGTTCTGAGAAGCACAGCAAGAAAAATAAATATAACTGCACAGTATGCCTCATAAGTTGTTCAAAAAGCTTAGTTTGAAAACTTCTGATAATGCAAATGTTTAGAAAAGACTCATCAGAATGATACTGTTGAACAAAGGTCATAGCAAACTGTGCAAGTCAGCCCAACTGTGTCCATATGTATCATGAGCATTTATTAGGAGGGGTATATGTTAGTTAGGAAGTTTAGTCTAGAGGTTATGTAGGGAGTAAAAGATGCATCTAATTCCTTGTCAGAGAATCAAATTCTGGTCTCCTGTGTGACAGGCAGGGATAGTCACCACTATATTACCAATGAATACTTTGTACATGTTTTAATTATATTAAGAAAATCATTTTCTGTACTCTACATTATTACAGGTTATATTATTATTTAATATCATATGGTTCATCGCATGCTGACACCACTAATGAGCCATAGCAAGGCACTAAATTTACCATAACTGTAATTTGGCAAACTTTTGTCTTACCTATTGGCATAAACAGTTCATTTAAAAAGAAATCAGGTATATTATTACAATTAATACAATTTAAATTCAGAAAACTGAAAATGCCACCAATATCTGCTTTGATTCTTACCTTCCATCCAGTTACACTGAATGTCTTTCCAGCACTTCCAAACGTCACTGTTCTCTCCCACATCCCTGGTAAAGTAGCTGTTGCAGAATGAAACCTGAATTAATATTCAGAGTTGGTACATGTTCATTTAATAGCAATGCTTACAGACATTCCTACTACGCAAATCTAGACTTTTTTAACTGACATATTCAGAGATATACAGCGACATGCGTGAATGGGCGTTCCTTCATTGAAGGTTGTGCATTAGGCCCGGCAAGCCAGCATGTAAAACTCTACTGCCAATCATTAGCGGACTGGAGTTCCGCTGTGGCGACCCCTAACCGGGAAAAGCCGAAAGACACAAACAAACAGATGTCTGACAAAGGTTAAAATGACAATGTCTGGAGAATGAAAAAAAAAATGGTACAATCTCAACTTTATTGTAAATCCAGACTTTTTACTAACATATTAGTTTCTGATATTTCAAATCAGCAGTGACTAGCAGGGAGACAGTGTACACAAAAGTTTTCAATGCAGTGTATTTAGAGGAGCTCTCAATTCTGAGCATAAGAAATAATGACAAAGCCAAAAGTAATGGGATGGAATCAAAGGTCCAAAAATCAGGGACAGATTTTATATATTGTTTCTAGAATAACAGATTTGTCTTGGTATGAATTTTTCTGATGGATATGAAACACAAACATGTCATCATTTAGAGGCTTCAGCCCTCTGAAACTTGTTAGAAAACCACAAAATTTATCAAGAGACCAAAAATATGAGGCAACAATCAGTGCAATCTTTGAAAATCTGAACAGGTAACAGGATTGCCACGTCTGTTTGAAAGGCAACAACTATAAACAAATTTGCTGATCTGATATTGTGCAATGCTGTAGAGTTTTATGCAACACTGCAAACAAAATAATCCGACAAATTTTCTGCCCCCTGAACTCGTCCATACTTGCATAGTCCCACCTTTATTTTCTCCAAATGCTTTCTAATACTGTGACATGAATGAACCCCATTTCTAGGTCAGTGTCCAATAAGAGTTCAAGAAATTATTATTCCTTTAGTCTTTGATGCTCTCCAAGACTATTTTCAACAACTGCAATACCCCCACAATTGCTTACTTCTGCAGTTCATTCTGAGGTCACACTAATGTATAAGAAGAGTGATCATTAGAGAAAAACATCTCATTCATTCTCTGAGATGTTGACATCTTGGACAGTGTACAAAGCTATATATGTAAGCCCAAACACATCCCTACAAAAATACAGCACGCAAAAAAATGTTTGAGAGAAGAATGCTTTGGGAAGTCATGTTTGAAAAAAAAATATGCAGAAAGTTATCAAGCAGTTGAAGGGAACCCACTTGAGACAAACTGCATATATACCTAGTCGTACGGCATTCAGTTGTCCCAAGACACCTCACAGACAACCTCATTTAGCTTCTACAAATAAATAACAAATACACTTTTTACTTAAAAGTATAAAAGGGAAGGCACTCCTTCGAATGTTGAAAAGGTAACGGTCTTGTGTGTGTATATATATATATATATATATATATATATATATATATATATATATATATATATATATATATATATGTATATAAGTTCATAGGTTCATACTAGGCTATCTGCCCTAGGGCATTTACAAGCATAGCCAGAGCGTGTTTGGCTTTCGCCACCCCCTGGAATGAGTTTACTGTGCCCTTTTTAAGGTTAGTTTACTGTGCCTCTGTCTAGCAGTGATACAGAAGTGACCCCCGGGGTGAACCTACGATCACCCATCCACTCGTCAAGATTCCTCTTGAAGAGAGTCAGTGAGGGGCTCTGCCTAACATGGACTGGGATTTTATTCCAGAGTGAAGGGACCCTCTGGGTTATGAAACTGTCCCTCCAGCATGTCCTATTTATTTCTGTGCTGAGGTTCAATTCTCTCGATCGCGTAGCTCTAAGGGATTTGGATTTTCTGATGTGGAGCATGTCCATTAATTCCGGGTTGGACATGGCTTTGTACGTCAGGCATAGATTGCCTCTGAGTAGGCGGTATGCAACTAAGTACAGCTGGAGTTTCTTTAGCCGAGCAGCATATGGCATTTGTTTGAGTCCCTTGATCCTCTTTGTGAGGTACTTTTGGGGTCTTTCTAGTTGCTGCAGGTGTCGGGTAAGGTACATCCCAAATGGGGCACTGTACTCAATTATGAGCCTGATGAGGGAAGAGTACAGGGGCACAATGACCTCCCTTGAT
Organism: Protopterus annectens; assembly: GCF_019279795.1. Lineage (NCBI taxonomy): Eukaryota > Metazoa > Chordata > Ceratodontiformes > Protopteridae > Protopterus > Protopterus annectens. Next base: position 832,052,465 of record NC_056744.1, read on the forward strand.
CTAGATGTGAATCCTTTCATGATAAGATGGGCTATATAGAAGGTCTTTCTAACCACTTTGGCAATGTGATTGTCAAAGGAGAGATTACTATCAACTTGGGTCCCTAGGTCCCTAATTACTTCTTCTGTACTTAATGGATTTCCACCTATGTGGTAATTTGTGGGCACTTTGTTTTTCCCAAAGGGTATGACTATACACTTTTTGGCGTTTAGTTTAAGGCTATGGCTCTGGCACGAGTTATCCGTTTCTATGAGTCCCTTTTGGAGGATGCTTGTGTCAGCTGGAGAGTCAATTATGGCGCCCAGTTTGCAGTCATCTGTGAACTTGGTCAGCCACAGTCCTCCCGTGTTAGCCTGTACCTCAGAAAAATATATACTGAATAAGAGAGGTCCCAGGACTGAGCCCTGTGGGACGCCACTTGTGACTGGTTTAGAGTGTGACATGGCTCCAGCAATTCTGACCATGTGGGTTCTGTCCTTGAGCCAGTTTGTAACCCATCTTATGACATAGGGGTTTATATTTAAGCTGGAGAGCTTGTATATGATGCCCCAGTGGGGTATTGTGTCGAAGGCTTTTGTGAGGTCCAGGTTGGCTGTGTGAACTACCTTACCCTCATCAATGGCCTTGGTGACTGTTTCAAAGAAGTCGACCAGGTTCAAGAGGCAGGATCTGCCCTTAACAGAGCCGAATTGGGTAGGATCCAGTGTCTGTAGGTCCCCTATGTCTTTGTTTACGAGTTCCATAATGATCCTTTCCATAGCTTTGCAGACCAGGCTAGTCAGGCTTATGGGGCGGTAGTTTCCAGGGTCCGTAGAAGCACCTCCTTTGTGGAGTGGGGCCACTATTGCTGTACGTCATTTCTTTGGGTACATATCCTGTAGTAAGGCTGAGACTGAACAGCAGCCTTATGTGTGGGTTCAGTTCTTGGAGTTCATGTAGCACGCAGCCCGGAACACCGCCTGATCCCATTGATGCTGTGTTTTTTGCTTTAGAAAGGGCGGCTCTCACCTGAGAATCTGAGATGTCAGGGAGGCAACACTCTGCTGGGATAGATATTTGTCCTTTTGGAGGGGGGGGGGAGCTTGCACTGAACCTGTCTGCCAGGATGTTGGCAATGTCTGTGGGTTCAGTGTATTTTTTGTCATTATGGACTAACTCTGAGCATATCTGGGAGTTGCCACCCATGTTTCTAACATAACCAAAGAAGGCCTTATGATTATCTTTAGTGTCTTGTGCAATTTTTCTCTCAAAGCTGGCCTTGGATGATTTTATGAGGGAACGTAGTTTTTTGCTAGTACTGATCAGAGATGCCTTCCCTTTTAGGGATTTTTCTCTATCATGTAGTAGCTTCCTCCTTCTGTTGCATAGCTTAATTATGGCTGGGGTCCACCAGACAGGACTCCTGCCTTTGGGGAAATGGGTCTTGGTTTTATTTGGGATTGCATGATCCATGCATTCCTGAAGGTGTCCATAGAATGCGTTTATAAAGGATTCAGCAGATTGGGCTGTAGTTTCCACTGGCCCGGGGGCCTTGAAGGATTACACTTTCGATTTAAGAAGTGTGAAGTCAGCTTTTGAGAAGTTCTTCACTGTGGTCTTCTGTGCTGGGGGTGGGGGCGAGATGTGAATTTCCAGTGAGATTAATTTATGGTCTGATCTTACCAAAGAGGGGTATACTTCTGGTATAGAACATTGTGTCCCCATGTTTGTGATAATCAGGTCTAGTATGTTTTCCCCTCTTGTGGGAGTGGTGACTAGTTGTTCCATAGCATTTGAGTTTATGAATTCTAGGAACCTTTGGGCTAGGGTGTTGGGGCTTGAGTAATGCTCCCAGTCTATGTTTGGATAGTTGAAGTCCCCCAATATGATGGTGTTTGGAGAGACCTTCATATTCTCCAGTGTCTTCAGGAAGGCAGAGTGGGGTTCCTGAGTTTGAGACGGTGGTCTGTAACATGCTACAAACTGGAAGGCAGTTTTGCCCACTGTTAGTTGCACATGGATGGTCTCCGATGCTTCGTGCAATGCCACTAACCTGGAGGTGTGGGTATCCTTGATGAATATGGATACTCCCCCTCCTTTTGTGGTTCAGTCCAAGTTTTGGGGCCAAAAAGCATGATATGAGGTATAACCTGGTAGTGCTGGGGTGCTCTCGGGAGCCTTAAACCAGGTTTCTGTCACTGCACAGACATCGATGTTCTCCATACTGAGGAGGGCTTTGAGAGCGTGCATCCTGAGGTTTAGACTTCTGGCGTTGAGCAGCATTACCCTTAGTTTCTTTCTACTTGTGTTGTCTAAGGAGGTGGGTTTGTCTTTTGAGCCTTGCCTAAAAAAGGCACTATGGGGGGTGGCAAGAGCCTTTGTCAATATCCGAAAGCCCAGAGGTGACAGGTGCAAGCCGTCCCTTGCAAAGCAGCGTGTCTTGTCGAGCATGTCATCCCAAGCAGACAGACACTGGATACTCTTTAAATGACACCAATACGTAAGCCAATTGTTGAAACTGATCATTTTGTCTTTATACTGTGGCATCATTCTTGGTGAGGGTAAAATGCTGTTCAAGGTCAGGGTCATACCAGCCTGGGCTACATAATCAGAGAGCTCCTCTATGTCTGTTTTCATGTAGTCCAGGGAGGTACGTCTCAGGGCATTCACACCATCATGGACAATGACTGAGTCATATTTGTACCTGCTTTGGAGTGACCTGAGTGCTTGTGTTATGTGGCGGATTCTAGCGCCCGATAGGCAGCTCACTGTGACCTTTTCCTTGTTCAGCCTGGTGAGCGGGACGTCAGTGTGTCTGACTATAGAGTCACCTATTACAAGTGTATCGGGTATGTTGTTAGGCCTTAAGGGCTGTGACTGTTTTGCACACTGACTTTGTGAACTATGTGTTGCATGTGATTTGTTTTGGGGTAGTGGTTACTTGGATGTCTGCTTTGGAGGTCTCTGCTGCTTTGGCAGATTTTTATTTAGAGCCTCCGAGTATGTTTCTGTGTGTTTATTTGTTTGGTTTGCAGTTGTGGTAGGTCTATGTGAGACTGGATTTATGGTGTGTGTGGTTACCTTCTCCTCCTGACTGGTTACGCCAGTACTGGGTCGAGAGAGCTCAGCCTCCAGTTTGGCTATATGGCTGCATCTCTCACATATATTTGTACTTGTTGGGAGGAGGAGAGGGTTGTCGGTGTACATGAGGCAGTTGTAACATTGCCTCAAGATTCCCCAGATTCACCAGCTGGACTGGAGAGGAAGCCAGCAACTGACCTTTTGACATGCTAGAATAGTATAGGGGAACTCCTTTGTAACTGAATCAGAAGGACCAATAGGGGATGAGGTACTCAAGAGGATTATATGAGGATGTAGTGCTTTTTTAGTTTATTAGGTCTTAACTTATAAAAAATTGCTTATATGAGCAAGTGCAGGGTTTTAGTGAGAATAGAGTGTTTAGTTTGAGAGTTAGAGCAGTTCCACGGGAAAAAGTGAAGAGTAGACTTTGTGGAGCGGGCTTTAAAGCAGAGGGTTAAGAAAGAGATAGGAAATGGCCCAAAACGGCCAATAAGCTACAAGTTTCTGGGCTGGAACCATTCCTCAAGGGACAGATAGGCTGCTCAGAGCTCCCCACTCCCACTGGTGAACAAAGAAGCTTCTTCTTATCCAAATAAGGATATGGGAAACACAGGAACTATGACACAGCCCAGAGATCAGCAATACTTGAAGACTGGACTATTCTAGTTCAGTAAGGGCGGGAAACGAGGATATTTTTTTTTTTTTTTTTTTTACAAAGCAGCAGAAATTAGGTACAGAAACACAGTAAATGCTTTAATTCAGCTAGCACACGAGTGTGTAGCCTACCAGTTAAACTAAGCAAAAACAAACTTTAAAAGTGCAAAAACTCAGCAATACAGTCAGGAATGCAGAAAAACAACTTTGCAGAGCTTATTTAGTTAAAGAAACTTGCTTTTCGGTGAGAAAAAGCAGTCGGAAATAAGTAGGCAAAAATAATACTTATAATCAACAGAAAGTCACTCTTCCACTCGCTGCTGCTTGTAGAACTCTGCAGGACACCACAAGGAGCTGTGCTGAGTCAATTACAAGCGCAAAAGCGTGCTAAAGCGGGCTTTAAAGCAGGGGGTTAGAAAGAGAAAGGAAATGGCCCAAAACGGCCAATAAGCTACAAGTTTCTGGGCTAGAACCACTCCTCAAGGGACAGATAGGCTGCTCAGAGCTCCCCACTCCCACTGGTGAACAAAGAGGCTTCATCCTATCCAAAAATAAGGATATGGGCAACACAGCCCAGAAATCAGCAATACCTGAAGACTGGACTATTCTAGTTCAGTAAAGGCGGGAAACAAGGATATTTGTTATATATATCAGTAAGAAAAGTTACATCTGAAATAATTCATCTACATTAATTTACCTTTTAGGCATCCTTACTTTTAAGTGTTTGATAATGTGCCTCTAAAACATGTGAGATTCTGGGTTAATTTACTTATTGACTGGGAGAGGCTGACTGGGCAAAATCCCCTGTTCTGCTGAGGCCCAGGGAGAAAACAACCCTACAAAAATTATTACAGATCTAATATACACAACAATGATAGAATATATGTCATCAAGGTTACAATTAGAGTACATAGTGTTGTCAACAATATCATCAATTAGCAGAATACAAGTCAGAACCATAGCTGGCTCATTTGCTGCATGACGTACTCCCCAAACCGTTGCCCCCTCATTACTAGGATAAGAAGCAAAAAAAAAAAAAAAAGGTTCAAGAAGGAGCATCAGGTCCTAAAGCCCAATGTCCTCACTCTCTACATGAGAGCAAAAATTCTCTGATCTTGCACCCCTCCCTTCTTTGAGGAGGACCAACAGGCCCTAATGCCCTCATTCTCTACTGTTCCTCCCTCATGTTTATGTGAGGAGTGGAAAAAAATGGATCTGCTGATTGTGCCTCCTAACACCTTACACCTTGGGTGTCTGCCCACTTCGTCCCACCCTATATACACTTCTGACAGAAGCAGCTTAGCATTGAAAGTTTACTGGATTACCTGACATGTGACAACAGTGATTTCACTGTTATATGTTGCGGTGATGTGCACACCACCTATGGTATAACAGAGTCAACTAATCAGGAAAATGGCTTTGACAGATTCCAAGATGGTGGTTGTCTAGAGTACACCCTCTGCACAGAGCTCCCTACCTCAGTTACAGCTTCACTGGAAATTTACCTCTTTTAAGTGCCATTTTCTACAGTCTAAAGAAAAGGGTAAACTATTTTAACTTTGTCCTTCTGGATCAGTGGTCTAATTAGTTCTATCTGGATAAAGAACATCTTATTTACCCTATTGTTGGGGTAGGTGTCTCATCCACGTGTATCCAAAGGGCTTAGGATCACACTCTGCACATTCAGTATTCCGAGGTGTAACAGTCGAGTATGGCAAATGAATCAGACATGATGGAGATACAAACCACTAAAGCTAAATTATCAACAATCTTCTCTCCAGGAAAAAGAGGTAGTCTCCAAAAGACAGAAAATCAACAAGCAAACATCGGAACCCAGTAAAACTAGGGCTAAAACTAAGACTGAACCCAACTTTCACCTAGACAAACTCAAATTAGTGCTTCAACCTATTCAGCTTGCCATACAAGGATTCTCTGAACAACTTGCCAAGTTTGGAAACACTATCAACCAAATTGTGGACAGAGTGGACACCCTCGAACATAAGACTCAGGCTAATGAATCTTTAATTCAGACCCTATCTGAAGAGGTTTGGCGCCAAAAATACATCTTTAACTGAACTTCAAGCAAAATTAACAGACCTCGAGGCAAGAAGTCATCGCAACAACATATTAATCAGAGGACTCCCTGAGACTTATGAAAACCATGACCTACTAACCACAACCAAGCAGATTTTTGAATTACTCTTGCTCTCGGAAGGTTATTCTACTGATATAATTGTGGAGAGAGCGCACCGTGCCATGCACAAACGGCAGGACCCCTCTGCTCCACGTCAAGTCTACACCAGACTGTTAAACTTCCAAGACACCCAAAAAATATTATTAGCTGCTAAAAAAACAAAAGTCCTATACTTGGAATAAACACAAGCTTACTTCTTCACAAGATTTGCCTCTCTCGATCAAGACAAGCAGACAAAACCTAGCTCCGTTTTGCACTGAATTAATTAAGAAGAACATCAAGTTTCAGATGCGGTATCCGAGCGCTCTAATCTTCTTCTACAATGACACAAAATATACTGTTAACACTTCGAAAGAGGCAAAGGAGGCATTTCTCAAAGTCTTCAACAGTGTCCCTGTGCTGTAACATACCTTATTATCAAAACCTTACCAGCTAAGGTTTTTATTATGGTTCTACACTCACTGGATAATGGGGATCTATCCCTGATCACTTCTTTAGTGATCATTTGGGCTTTCATGGCTTGCTTACTGATCGATATTCCAATTTTGGTTTATTTGTGTGCCGCTCAACCTCCGAATAGCTAGGAACCATCTTGAGGCTGGATCTGGTTGTCCAGGGGGTCTTTTTTGATTTGCGACTTCCAGCTGTTCTCACGCAGAATCCAGCCCCTCTGTTATTAGCGCCATAACCTGTTCATCCTGGCTTGCCAATTTTCAGCCTTGAGCCTGGTTTACCATTGCCTGCGTATAGAAAGCCTTCTGTGGGTTCTCAAGTTATTTAGAGAGTGATCTCTCTACTATCAGAGCTTTATCTCCTCATCAGGTAGGAACTTGTGTTATGCTCTGGTTACAAGCGCCCTCGTCAAATAACACTATTTCCCTGCTGAGGGCGCAAATTTGTCAAGTACCAGACACAATTAATCGAGAATTCAACATTTTCATTAAATATTTCAAGTTGACTGTGTGTTGCTTCAGCGGTTGTACATTGTACAGTAATTTCCTCTCTTCGGAGAACTCCCTGATGACTAGTAGTGATGTTTAAATGAATCAAATCATTCTGACATCCTGCCTTAACTGTCAAGCCTGGGTCATCAATTGTTTATTTACCTACTTTATTAACTAGTCTATATTGTATTTTTTCTGTTGGGTTAGAGAACCCTTAAGTCCAGATATGCTTCGGAGTTTGGGGATGATCAAGAACTGCTCAATTTATTCATTCCCTTCTGTATACAACAGTTGTAACTTGGTGTATTCATGCCTTACCTATATGTGGTTTCAAAGCTTAGTTTGTACAAGCTGTATTTTGGAGATTGTTCTATACAAAGTTTATGTACTTAGGCTTAGGGTTTACATTATCCTGTCACTTTTATATCGATCTGTTATCTTTTGACAGGATATTATTTACCTAAATAGACTCTATATCTCTATTCTGAATTACCACACTTAGATTCAGCTGTGTTACTTTCTCACTGAAATTTATCGATCATCATCATCATCTTCTTTCGGCCGTTCCCGTTAGGGGTCACCACAGCAGATCACCTGTTTCCATTTCTTCCTGTCCTCTGCATCTTGCTCTGTTACACCAACAATCTGCATGTCCTCTCACCACATCCATAAACCTTATCTTAGGCCTTCCTCTTTTCCTGTTACCTGGTAGCTTCATCCTTAGCATCTTTTTCCCCAATATACTCAGCATTCCTCCTCAGCACATGTCCAAACCAATGTAATCGTGCCTCTCTGGCTTTGTCTCCAAACCTTCCAACCTGGCTGACCCTCTAATATACTTATTCCTAATCCTGCCCACCCTCGACACACCCAGTACAAATCTTAACATCTTTAATTCTGCCACATCCAGCTCAAACTCCTGCCTTTTTGTCAATGCCACTGTCTCCAACCCATATAACATAGCTGGTCTCACTACCCTCTTGTAGACTTTCCCTTTCACTCTTACAGGTACTTGTCCGTGACAAATCACTCCTGACACTCTTCTCCACCCACTCCACTTTGCCTTTACTCTCTTCTTCACCTCTCTTCTACACTCACTGTTACTCTGAACTATTGACCCCAAGTATTTAAACTCATCCACCTTCGCCACCTCTACTCCTTGCATCCTCACCATTCCTCTATCCTCCCTCTCATTCACACACACATATTCTGTCTTAGTCCTGCTGACCTTCATTGTTCTTCTCTCTAGAGCATATCTCCATCTCTCCAGGGTCTCCTCCACCTGTTCCCTTCTCTCACTACAGATCACAATGTCATCTGCAAACATCATAGTACACAGGGACTCCTGTCTGATTTCGTCTGTCAACCTGTCCATCACCATTGCAAGTAAGAAAGGGCTCAGAGCTGATCCTTGATGTAACCCCACCTCCACCTTAAACGCATCCTTCACTCCCACCGCAGACCTCACTGCTGTCACACTACCCTCGTACATATCCTGTACCACTCTTACATACTTTTCTGACACTCCTGACTTCTTCATGCAATACCACAACTCCTCTTCTAGGCACCCTGTCATATGATTTCTCTAAGTCTACAAAAACACAATGCAACTCCTTCTGACATTCTCTGTACTTCTCCATCAACACTGTCAGAGAAAAGATCGCATCTGTAGTGCTCTTTCCTGGCATGAAACCGTACTGCTGATCACTAATCATCACATCCCTTCATAACTTTGCTTCCACTACTCTTTCCCATAACTTCATGCTGTGACTGATCAATTTAATCCCTCTGTAGTTACTACAGCTCTACACATCACCCTTATTCTTAAAAATCGGTACCAAAACACTTTTTCTCCATTCCTCAAGCATCCTCTCACTTTCCAAGATTTCATTAAACAATCTGGTTAAAAACTCCACTGCCATTTCACCTAAACACCTTCATGCTTCCACAGGTATGTCATCTGGGCCAACAGCCTTTCCATTCTTCATTCTCTTCATAGCTATCCTTACTTCCTCCTTGCTAATCCATTGTACTTCATCCAACCTTCTCTCCCTCTCATTCTCTTCATTCATCAACCCCTCAAAGTACTCTTTCCATCTCCTCAACACACTCTCCTCGCTTGTGAGTATGTTTCCCTCATTATCCTTTATCACTTTTACTTGCTGCACATCTTTCCTAGCTCGGTCCCTCTGTCTAGCCAATTGGTACAGGTCATTTTCTCCCTCCTTAGTGTCCAACCTTTCATACAACTCTTCATATGCCTTATCCTTAGCCTTCGCCACCTCTCTCTTTGCCATGCACCTCATCTCCTTATACTCCTGTCTACTTTCTTCATCTCTCTGACAATCCCACTTCTTCTTTGCCAACCTCTTTCTCTGTATACTCTCCTGTACTTCCTCATTCCACCACCATGTCTCCTTATCGTCCTTCCTCTGTCCAGATGTGACACCAAGCACCTTTCTAGCCGTCTCCCTTACTAGCTCTGCTGTAGTTACCCAGCTATTTGGTAACTCTTCACTGCCATCCAGTGCCTGCCTTAATTCATCCCTGAACTCCATCTCACAATTACCCTTTTTCAATTTCCACCATTTGATCCTTGGTGCTGCCCTCACACTCTTCCTCCTCTTCTTGATCACCAACGTCATCCTACAAACCACCATCCTATGCTGCCTAACTACACTTTCTCCGGTCACCACTTTACAGTCTCCAATCTCCTTCAAACTGGCCCTCCTACATAAGATATAATCCACCTGTGTGCATCTGCCTCCACTCTTGTATGTCATCCTATGCTCCTCCCGCTTGTTAAAATACGTATTCACCACAGCCATGTCCATCCTTTTCTCAAAATCCACTACCATCTGATCTTCTGCATTCCTTTGTTTAACACCATACCTACCCCATCACTTCCTCATCCCCTCTGTTCCCTTCACCAACATGCCCATTGAAATCTGCTCCAATCACCACTCTTTCACCCATGGGTACAGTCATCACCACTTCATCCAATTCACTCCAAAATTTTTCTTTCTCATCCATTGCATACCCAACTTGTGGAGCATATGCACTAACAACATTCATCATTACACCATCAATATCCAGCTTCATAAACATCACTCTATCTGACACTGTTTTCACCTCCAAAACACTCTTAGCATACTGTTCCTTCAGAATAACTCCTATGCCATTTCTCCTCCCATCCACACCATGATAAAACAATTTGAACCCACCTCCGATACACCTAGCCTTACTCCCCTTCCATCTGATCTCTTGCACACACAATATACCAACCTTCCTTCTGTCCATCATATCATCTAGCTCTCTCCCTATACCAGTCATACTGCCAACATTCAAAGTTCCAACCCTCACTACCACAGTCCTAGCCTTTCTCCTCTCTTCCTGCCTTTGGCCATGTCTTCCGCCTCTTGTCCTCCTTCGGCCAACAGTAGCCCAATTTCCGCCAGCACTAGATTATTTAGTTTTGAGATAGCGATTCTGGGTCATATTATTATTGGGTCTAACAAATGTTCTATGTCGAATGTTACGGCTTTTGCCTGTGTTTATTCTACAATACTGTTTCTATAGAAAGTTATAGCATACAAGGTTAATACATCTACCTATCAATGAGTCATTTTACTTCATACCAGGTTTATTGTTACTTATGTCTATAAAATACATCCATGCTATTAGAGTCTACCGCTCACTGTCTACATTCTTGTCTGCCTCCTTTCTCTCTCTTTCTCTTTCCTCTCTTCTGCCCTTCGTACTTATTATAGTTATATTACTATTTTAATCTTACCTAGTGCTGTTTTTCAGCTGTTATATGCACATATAAATATTATGGGATATTAATGTATATTTGTTATCTTTATTCTCTTTTCCTTCCCAAAAACCTAGCCACTGTCGTCCCACATACTACATCTTATTTCCCTAGTTGGAATAACCCTGGAATCATGTATATTGTCTCTCTTGTTAGACCATCTTATGAGCTTCAGCCAGTGCCATAGTTTCCCTATCCCCTTCATTATTAACATAAATTTACCTATTTGATTCTAACTTTTAATATTCTACTGCTTTCAGTGGTGGCTCTCAGTTGCATGGTAATAGTGTTCTAGAATGATCTACTTTTGGATGACGATTGTTATGTATATATGTGCAGTATCATTGTCTGTATCATTTTTCCCTCTCAGGTTATTATTTGTGACAGTTTCTTATATTGTGTTTCTATTGCTAGTTAATAAGCTATATTACTTTTGCCTTTATTTTTGTACTTCACTTAAGGGGTTGAGGTGGTTAGGCACTGGGTTATATTTGAAGGAGTACTGTGCTACCCTTGCTGTTGTTAGTTTATATTCAGACATTGGAAGATTGATGTGGATCTCCATCACTTTTCTAAACCCAATTTTACACTTCACCCTCTCCTCTCATGTGGTTCTGATACCTTATCCGAGAAAAAGGATTAATCAAGCCTCAAACCTATTGATCTCTATTAGTTAATTAACATGACGTGGTCCATTGATTCGTGGGACATAAGAGGCTTACAAAATAAATCTAAAAAAATCTCTTCTCTTACATTTGTTTAAATCGCATGCTAATATTTGTTTTTTTACAGGAAACGCATATGCTTAAGGAAGACTGGTCGAAAGAAACTAAAAGAAAATGGATAAGATCCATCATTGCTGCGGGTGATAGCTCTAACTCAAAGGGAGTGGCTATTGTAATTAAAAAGGATTTTCAGGGGGTAATCACGGACGTAAACTCGGACAAAAATGGTAGATGATGTTATTTAACATCTCACTTCCCTAACTCTAGTAAACCAATCCTTTTTCTTAATGTTTATGGTCCATGTGCGCAACAAGTCTTTATAATAGAGATATATAATATTCTTTGCACATTTCAGGATCACCAATTTATTCTAGGTGGTGATTGGAACGCTGTCATAGATCGCACCAGTAACTCTACCTCGTATAATTTCCTAGCCTCTTTAGCCTTAGAGGAATTGATATCTGACTTCAACCTCATTGATCCTATTTCATTTAGTGAGTTTTTAACTAAAGATAAAATATACACATATTATTTGAAATGCTACAACACTTGGTCACGATTAGATTTCTTCTTAATTTCTGAATCCCTCTCTAATTTTAAGCTAAACTTCACTGCAGAACCTAGGTTTCTTTCTGATCATTCAAGAATTTCCCTCAAGATTTTACACACATCAAAGACACCTTCAACCTCCTCTACAGCAACTGGACATTAAATAACAACCTGCTGCGTAACAAAGACATAATTCAAGAAACGAAAGAAATCCTAACAAGACTTCGGCTCCAATCTTGAATTCTCTCAAATCCCCCTAGACAATCAATGGGTGGCCTGTAAAGCCAAACTGAGAGGCTTACTGATCAACAAGGCCTCTTATTATAAAAAACTTTACAAAAATAAAGAAGCTAATCTGATCTCGAAACTCTATGACTTAGAAAAGAAACAAAGATCAGGCCCAGACCCTGGGCTTAGAAAAAGTGATCAACAGTACTCAAAAATAATTACTAGAACTTAATCAACAAAACTACTCCTTGCTTGAACAAAAACTTATTGCAACATATTCAGAGTGGGCGCAAATCCCATCTAAAACTCTTGCAAGATTAATAAAAAAATAATCAATGTACTCCCAGAATCTCCATTTTACAGTACCAGAACAAAATTTATAAATCTGACTCAGAAATAATTCAGCTGTTTTATTTCCTTTACTCTGAGGTCTATAGCAGGAAGGAAGATTCCTCTCCTAACTAGCATATGGAGAACTTCCTGAATACTATAAACTTCCCCCTCCCTGAATGAAACCCAAAGGTCCATGCGTTCTGCTCCTCTGAATCTTCAAGAAATCCAAGACGTTATTACCAACCTCAAACTAGGCAAATCCCCTGGCCCTGACGAGTTTACCTCTGATTTCTTTAGAGCCTTCAATCTAATAATCTCCCCTATTCTTTTAATGGTATTCAACTTCATTATAAAAAATGGAATCTCTGACCTACATTGGAACACCTCGAAAACCATTCTGATTTTGAAAAACGAGCAAGATAAAGCCGATCCCCACAACTATAGACCCATCTCTTTAATAAATGTTGACATAAAAATCCTATCGACTATTCTGGCAAAAGTACAGTTTTATACCTACCATAAATGTAGATGTTCGAGTGCTAATACAGCTGCAGTCATAACAGATGGGTTTTCCTGCCGTCAGGCAGGTCCTCGGTCGGCCGAATCCCAAAGTCTAGGTCTGGCGTTGGATGTCGTCGCTTGTTCCCTGACGTCAGTGCGACAGGGGTATAAAAGAACCAGCCGATGCCATTTTCTTCAGTTTTTCTTGCCCCAGATGTCAGGTGCCCCCAGAAGGAAGGCAAAACATAAATTTATGTAATAATGCAATGCAATATAATCAAAAAACAGTAGTTGCAAGCAAATACACCATAAAAGAATACCCCAATCAGGTTGTATGAGGAGGTGTTAGCCATTAGGCCTGTCCCAAGAGGGGAAGGAGGGAGGGGAAACCTGGACTGCAGCTGTATTAGCACTCGAACATCTACATTTATGGTAGGTACAAAACTGTACTATGTTCATCGTGCATACAGCTGCAGTCATAACAGATGGGTAGAAACCCAAAGCTAAAAAAGGGGTGGTAGGCACTAAGTGGAACTAGCAGGAGCCAGGATGCCCTGCAAAACTGCAGTGGCAAAGCCCGTTCTAGATTTGGAGTATAATGGTAGGTGATGGTGCTTGGAGAAAGTATGTACAGAACTCCAAGTGGCTGCTTCCAAAATATCTTTGGTAGGAACCCCCGAGGAAAGCTGCAGAGGTAGCTGTGGCCCTTGTGGAGTGAGATCTGATGCCTGTAGGTACAGTTTTACCATGAAAAGAGTAACAAAAGCGTATGCAGTGGGCTATCCATTTTGAGATTGTCTGTTTGGAAATAGGCTTCCCTTGAGCACCTGTAGCATAGGACACAAAGAGTTGCTCTGATTTTCTGAAAGGCTTTGTTCTGTCCAAATAATAACGGAGCTGTCTGTGAATGTCCAAGGAATGTAGTAGTCTCTCCCCTTTGTTTTGTGGATTAGGGTAAAAGGTATGCAAGTGGATAGCCTGATTCAAGGCTACCCTGGATACTACCTTTGGCATAAAAGAAGGGTTGGTTCATAAGGAAACTCTGTCCTGATGGAAAATGATGAAAGGCTGCACAGCCATGAGGGCTTGTAGTTCCGAAACCCTGCGTGCTGAGGTGATAGCCAGAAGGAAGGCTGTTTTCCATGACGAATATTGCAGTTCTGTTGAAGCAGCTGGCTCAAAAGGAGGCAGGGTCAGTTTTTCTAGAATGAAATTGAGGTCCCAAGCAGGTACTGGTTGCTTCCTTGGGGGTTTTATATTCTTAGTCCCTCTGAGGAACTGTCTTAAGAGAGGGTGAGAGAATAAAGGAGGATCAGTGTTGTATTCTGCAGAAATGGCTGAGGCATGGATTTTGATGGAGGAGAATGAAAGTCCACTGCTTAGCATCTCAGCTAGGTACTGTAATATTTGAGGTAAATTCAGTATTCCAGGATTCTGACCCTTTTTCTGATTCCAGGCACAAAACCGTTTCCATTTTGCGGAGTAGGCTTTTCTAGAAGAAGGCCTTCTGGCCTCCAAAATGACATCCTGCACCTCCTTGGACAGTAGGGTCTGTTGTGAATTTAAGGAATCCTCCATGCAGCTAGATTGAGTGTTTTCAGCTGACTGTGAAGAGTTTTGAAGTTGTGCTGAGTCAGTAGAAGAGGCATTAGAGGCAGGATCCATGGTGGGGAATGCGTCAGGCTCCTCAGGAGTGGGTACCAGTGTTGTCTTGGCCAGTCTGGAGCAATGAGAATCATCTTTGGTCTGTCTGCTCTGGCTTTTAATAGAACTTTGGGCAGCAGAGGAAGAGGTGGAAAGGCATAAACTGTCATTGTTGTCCAACTGAAAGAGAGTGCGTCCACTTTCCAGGCCTGTGGATGAAAGGTCCTTGAGCAGAATTTTGTCAATTGGTAATTTCTGTGGGTGGTAAAGAGATCTATGTCTGGCCTTCCCCATGCTTGAATTATCTTTGTAAAACCTTGAGGATGCAACTTCCATTCGTGTGGACCTGTCATATTTCTGCTTAGGTTGTCTGCCAGCGTGTTTTCCTTGCCTGGCAGGAACTGTGCTTGAAGTTGGATTTGTAATTCCAGAGCCATGTTCCAAAGAGACATGGCTAGCCTGCATAGGGGATATGAATGGGTTCCTCCCTGTTTGTTTATGTACCACATCACTGTGGTGTTGTCTGTCCTTATCAATAGCTGGCCTGGATGCAGTAGGTCTTTGAAAGCCATAATAGCATTTATTACTGCTAGCATTTCCTTTTGATTGATGTGTAGGTGCTTTTCTTTTTGGGACCATTTGCCCTGAATGCACCGATCTATCATGTGCGCCCCCCAGGCGTAGTCCGAGGCGTCTTTTGTGATGACTTGATTTGCTTGAGGCTTGCAGAATGGGAGACTTATGTTTCTTTGGCATGCTTGAGCCCACCACAGAAATTCCTTTTGAAGACATGGAATCAGTGGTATAATTGTTTCCAAACTGTGGCTGTGTTGAGACCATAAGTTTTTTAGGTACCATTGTGCAGCTTTGCATACGGGATTAGCAGAATGCAAGATGCCATGAATCCCAGAGCCTGCAGGATTTTCCTTGCAGTCAGCCTGGTGAAGGTTGCCAGTTTTCTGAAGTATTGAGTTAGTTGCCCTTGTTTCTCTGGCATGAGTTAGGCCATCTGGGTGTTTGTATTCAAGCTGGCACCCAGGAAAATTATTGTTTGAGAGGGTATTAGTCTTGATTTCTTTTTGTTGACTGTGTATCCCAGAGAATTCAACAACATTATTACAAACGCCAGGTGTTTCAGAAGTATGTGTTTGCTATCCGCTTGGATCAGGCAGTCGTCCAAATATGGGTATATTTGTATCCCTTGAAGTCTGCAGAAGGCAATTACTGATGCCAGGCATTTCGTGAACACTCTGGGCACAGTAGATAAGCCAAAGGGCAATGCAGAGAATTGATAATGGGTTGAACGTGCAAGAAATCTGAGGTATCTTCTGCAATCTTGTTTGATTGGGACATGCAGGTAAGCCTCCTTGAGGTCCAATGTTACCAGCCAAGACTCCTTGCCCAGCATGGGAAGAAGCTGCTGTAATGTGAGCATCTTGAATTTTGGTACGAGTAAATATGTGTTTAGGATGGATAGGTCCAAAATAGGTCTCCAATCTTTGCCCTTCCTTCGTACCAGGAATAGTCTGGAATAAAAACCTTGACCCTGTTCTTGTGCAGGTACCTCTTGAATAGCTTTCATGTCCATGAGATCTGAAATTTGTTTTTGTGCCTCTGCCCTTTGATTGTGTGGCAGGTTTGGCATGCCTCTCATTTTTGGAAGGGTGTAAAAGTGGAATCTGTAGCCTCTGTCTATAATGTCCAGGATCCATTTGTCTTTTGTGACAATATGCCAATTTTTTGAAAATAACGCCAGTTTTCCGCCTAAAGGTGCTGCCAATTGAGCCTTGCTTGGCATGCAAAGGGGAAAGTCATTGGTTCTGCTTTCTGAATGGCTGTGAACTATCATCACCACCTCTTGGTGTAGGTGCTTGCCATTGTCTGCCTCTAAATGATCCCTGAGATTGCCCTCTACCCCTCGGGCGCCTGTATCTACCTCTTTGAGTTCTGTCCGTGGCTGGAAAGGACCAATTTTTTGAAGGCCAATTTCTGCTGAAACGTGGAGGTTGTACCTGTAGGAAATCTTTCACTGTTTACATTGATTTTGCCTTTTCCTCCATTTTCTTTAATACCTCCTCAGCTTTAACACTAAACAATACATCTTTTTGAAGAGGTGCATCTAGTAATTTAGCTTTGACATGATCTGGTAAGGTTTGCTCTTTGAGCCAAGCATGTCTACGTATGACTGATCCTGTAACAGCAGCTCTACATGAGGCCTCTAAAGCATCAAAACCACATTGCAAGGTATGTTTACCCACTTGCTCTGCACTATGCAACAAATCCTGCAACTCCTTCAAGTCTGGTTGTTCAGGTTGTGACATTTTGCTTTTCAACTGAGATAACAAAAACTGTTGATACTTTAACATATGGAACTGACAGTTTAATGCCCTCATGGTCAAGGCGGCCGAGGTGTATACCTTTTTCCCCCACCTTTCTAAAGCTCTGGAATCTCTCTCTGAAGGTAATGGATTTTTGGCAGTGGAGGCCTTAATTCC
The DNA here is from genome assembly GCF_019279795.1 of Protopterus annectens. Lineage (NCBI taxonomy): Eukaryota > Metazoa > Chordata > Ceratodontiformes > Protopteridae > Protopterus > Protopterus annectens. Next base: position 832,069,606 of record NC_056744.1, read on the forward strand.
CTTGGGACCCTGTGAAATAGTTTCTGGGTCAGCCGCATGGCTTTTGTATAGGAATTGATGTGAATCAGAAACCCGGTAATACCTGTCAGGCTTGACTGGAGCTGGAGGTAAAGAATCTGGGTTAAGGCTGGCCTCTGAATACACATCATCTAGTATGTCTAAGACAGGAGGGACAGCCAGAGGCCTGCGCTGAGGGAGCAAGAGGAAATCCCTGAGCCTTTTCTTGGAGTCTGAGTAATCTTGGCCTTCCCAGTGGAAGTGTTCCCTCAAGGTATGCAAGGTTTCCCCAAAAGAGTAGTCCTCAGGGGGGGAGACAGAGGGAATGGACTCCTCTGCATCAGAATCTTCAAAAGGGGAGTATGAATGTTCCTGGTCTTCAGAATGTTCTGAAGTAATGGAGGCCTGGTCCGAGGAAGGGTATTTTTCCTCCACTCTGGGCCTTTTGCCCGAGGGGGGTTGAGAACCCCTGATAAGAGTAATCAAATCCTCAGCCATTTTGAGCATCTGCTTTTTAGGCATGGGGCCTTGAGAGAGGCCCTGTGGAGCTTGTCTTTTAGTATGCATGGCTGCTTAAGATTTAGTGAAAGCCTTAATGGAAAAAGAAGAAGAAGGCCTGAAGACACCTTGAGAGGTGGCAGGCCTGTGTAAACTCTGAGTTTCCCTGCCAAGAGTAGCTTCGGTATCCGTAGTCGGGGTGTGGGCCGAAGAGCCTGCGACCTCGGGCACAGAAGACACTGCTAATGAAGTGTCATCGGTAGTCAGGGGCTGCGTAGGCGCCTCGCTGAGAACCGGAGCACCTGTAGTCGGCTTTAGCGTGGTGTCGGTAGAAGTCACGGACCTCGTATGTCGGTCCTTATCTTTGCGTCTTTTACTCAAAACTGGAGTCGGAGTATCCGACGACAATGTAATTAAACTTTTTGCCAAAATAGTGTTGGGCGAACTCCGCCCGATGCTTAATAGTGCGTCTGTTGAATGTAGCACAAAAACGACAGGCCGAGACGTCATGGTCTGGGCCTAAGCAAGGAATGCAGAGGGAATGGAAATCCTTATGCGGTATTTGCTTCCCACATGAAATGCAATTATTAACTTTGTCTGACATCGGTCTGAGGCAAGAAACGTTTCTCCAACGGGGTACTTAGCTTTCAAGAAGACTTCGGTTGAAAAATATTCGTAATCTCAGGAGCTGGCCGACCGGCACTTGCGAACTGCTTCTGCTTTGGGCACCGCGCGGCAAGAAAGACTGAAGAAAATGGCATCGGCTGGTTCTTTTATACCCCTGTCGCACTGACGTCAGGGAAGAAGCGACAACATCCGACGCCGGACCTAGACTTTGGAATTCGGACGACCGAGGACCCGCCTGACGGCAGGAAAACCCATCTGTTATGACTGCAGCTGTATGCACGATGAACATCAGACTTAAAAAAATTATGCCCTCTTTAAATTTCCCCTGACCAGGCAGGTTTTATGTCTCACCGACACACTTGGGATAACACCCTAACCCTCGACTCCCTAATAAAATTTACAAAAAAAGATAAAAACCCGATCTATGCATTAACCCTAGGTGCTTCTAAAGCCTTTGACAGAGTTAATTGGGATTTTCTGTTCCTAACCATATCTCACTTTAATATACCCAGTGCTTTCTCTGATATGATTAAAATATTATATAAAAACTCATCCACTTATCTTTATATAAAAAAAACTTATCTAAATCAATTAGGATTACGAATGGTACAAGGCAAGGATGGCCCATTATCCCCCTTTCTTTTTCAACATCTTCATTGAACCATTCTTCCTTTATATTGCTCAGAATTCTTTCCACTCGATCCCCAAAGTTCTAAACACTAATATAATGTTTTCTGCTTTCGCAGATGACCTCAATTTATATTTTCAATATCCAAACACTGACCTGTGTAAAATCATTAACACTATTAATAAGTTCTCAAAGGCTTCAGGATATCAGATCAACCATAAGAAATCACACATCTTTCCTATTAACCCTGTAAGTCATAAATTTCCGGATTCTCCCTTTCAGACAACTTTCAACATTAGATATCTTGGTATAACTTTGAACATAACCAAGCTTCCATGATCCAAAATAACCTACTCAGAACATGGTCTAAAATTTTACAGGACCTTCATAGATGTGAACTCATGAATCTATCTCTTCTATCCAAAACTGCGATAGTGAAGATGAATATCTTACCTAGACTCCTTTACCAATTTAATGCCTCAAATCATATGATATCTAACACTCTTTTCTCTAAGATGAATAAAGAATTAGCCAAATTTATTTGGTTTCCTAAATCAGTTAGGATATCATACTCTTAGTATACCCAAAGAGTAAGGGTGGTCTAGGATTACCTAACTTTCAACTTTATTATACGATTATTTGTGCAAATAGAATTTTGTCCATCTCTAAACTTAATCAGGGAGAGTATAACTCTTCCCCTACTTGGATGAAAATATGGTATCAACATGTTCTCGCCAATAAAATTAACCCCAAAGTTCTTCCCTTTCTTTCTCCGGATGCTATTAACAATTCCAAATTATCCAGCATCCTAAAACGTAAAATTAGGTTATTCCAAAATCTGATAAAAACCATCAACCTTGATAAAACCCTTCCTTTACATCCCCACTATAAAGCTTTCTAAGTTAAAACTTCATGTACTAATCATTCTTTGTTCTCTTATTAAATTATATATATATATCACTAAAAATTGGTTGGACAGCACCAAACTTTGCTGGAATAACTTTAAGGAGATGGCTTTTACATATATTTCGGCACAGAAGCTTATCACAAAAGGACCTAGGAAAAGAGCCGCCTTTGAAAAAGTCTATTTGACCTAATTCTTTGCGATTAATTGGGCTCACAGCTCCTGTCTCGGATTTTAGTATAGTTCCCACTTCAAGCTTAACTCGGAGATCCATAGATATCCCTTATAACTCCAACTTTCCTCTTCTAATGCATTTCTCTATATGGTAGCACATTAGTTTGTAAATATTCTACATACTTTAGTGTGTTTTACAGGTTTAGGTTGTAATATGTTTATCTGCATATTCATGCCTTCATATAATATTCAACTATTCACTCATGTGAAATAAATACAAAGTTATTTGAAAAAAATGAAAATGGCTTTGGCTAAACTGTCATGCAATCATGTTCTGAAGTATATTTACTTCCTAACCTGCAGTTCTCACAGTCTAGAGTAAAATAACTTATTAGATAGGTGATTCTACAATACTGACAACATATATTCTGAGTTCTATATTTCAACATACACACTGTGTGAGTTGCTAAGTAACAGATGTGCACAGCCTTTGAATTCTAGTTCATAGCTACTTACTAAGCTACTGATCTGTGAGGATCTTAAGAAGTCTAGCCTTACATTCCCAGGGTAGTTTTTGCCCTTATATTATGCCTACAAATAACCCAGAAATGGGCCAAACAAGGACATGGTTTCACATGTACATGTTTCCTCCTATTCATGAGGGACAGGGTGGTACAGACCTGTGGTGAATTTGTGGTTACTCACCCACTCATCCAAATTACATCTGAATGGAGTAACAGAAGTACTTTGTCTTATGTGGAGTGGAAGATGGTCCCAAAGAAGCAGTATTCTGTGTGATACAAACCTATCACCCCAACATGTTATATTTCTTTTTCAAAAGTGATTGAGAGCCTTTAAATAAGTGTTGATAATGCCATTGGACTTGTGAATATGTATGGATAGAAGTGGGTTTGCTGAAGCTCTATACCAAAGCAGAGGTCACCTCTCAATAGCCTGTAAGATACTGAGAAGTGGGACAAGGCTTTGAAAAGATCTGCATAGTTTTTACGATTTAGGACCTTGATTTTTTTTTTTTTTAGTGGGAAAGCATTGTGATAGTTCCAGTTGTAACAAGTGTTTGGACAGGTATGTACTGAAAGAGGCATATACTCAATGTTTGGCCAAATGAGAGACAAGTAGAATGGAACAATTACATCCCTGGATCTGGATGTAATACCTGTAGATATACGTTGAGCAATGAAAAAGGCCTTCCTTTCAATAGTGGATATGTGGTGATGGGATGATGATTCATTGTTGACACAGGTTCACAGATCCCAAATCATGGGATCAATTTTCATGGGGTGTGCTGTCAATGAGATAGATACAAAGAAAGCCATACTTCCTTAGGATTACAGTTATACACTTCTTGGCATTTACAGTCCGTGGTTTTGACATCAGGTATTTGTTTGGGAAAGGCCCTTTTGCAGGATCTTGGTAACCTCTGGGGTGTTTATGATGGCACCAAGTTTGCAGTCATCCGCCAGTAGACCAGCCACCCCCTTGCTTGAGTATCTCCAGAGTGCTTCCAAAGGAGACATCATCAGGTGGTGATCATGGGGACCCTTCCCTCTCATAAAAATTGGTATCTCCTGTGACCAACTCTTGAGGAGAGTCTAACTGCCTCCTCTTGCACTTTCTCTTCTGAGGGACTTCTTTGGAGGGATTTTCTGATGAAGTACCAGAAGATACGAGTATTCCCTGCTGAGTAGCCTGGGGACTTTGGGCTGGCTGTCGCTGTGCAGCAGAATGATGAGGCTCGAGGCACAAAGACAGATGAAATTGGGAAGAAGGATCTGGGGAGGGAGGAATCGTCCTTCTTCTAGGAGTAGAGGAAAATTCTTTACACTATCTCAAAAGCAAAGTGCGCTGGAGAGAAAGAGGCTAATGGAGCTGAGAAGACAATCTTCTGGACCATCGACTCGTTCTGAACTGAAGACAGTTCAACAGAGGCAGAGATTGGAGCCAAGCTGTCCAATATCAAGGCTCTGAGGGGCAGAGATGGCTCTGGCAACTTTGCAGTCAACTCCAACACCTTGGATCCATCAATGACACACTTGAAGCCAGTCCTCTCAGAGATGGTGTCAGAGTAGAAGATATAATGATCTTTGGATCTGACATGGACAGCTCCAGGATTTTCAGACTCAAATGCTCCAAAACCAAAGGTCCAATTGGAGAAGAAGCTAAAATAGGTGGGATTAGTACTAGTAAAGGTCTTCGGGCCTGATGGGATAGGAGCTGGGAGAACTCCCATCTGAATTTGTGCTAAGAAGACTTTCCTCATGATTCTATCTACATCTTCTTCGGTCAGACTTCTGGTGAATGATAACAGGAAGCAACTGAGGAGGTCTCGGAATGGCGATGTCTCTCTAAGCAAGGTGATAGAAAGCTGCATACAAAGACGAACCACAACGGGTCTGAGGAAACTTCTCAGAATCTGAGTGTGTCAAATCCAGTGATGTAGATCCACCATCAGAAGCTGTCGGATCAGAGGGTTTCACCTTCAGATCCAATGAATTTGGATCCAATAATTTAGGAACTTTAGCAGGTGGTACGGCAGTATGAGCCAAGCTCGGAACAGAAGATCTGGAAGGGTTCGAAGGACACTTCTTGGTGTCTTTTTCCTTTGTTTTCCTGGGGGAATGAGTTCCAGATATTGACTCAGAAAAGGTTGTAGGTAGTAATCCTTTTACTATAAGTTTGCTTTTATGATTTACTAGGGCCTGAGGATTCTTTACAGATACAGATCTCACCAGATGCGTTCAAATGGGCTGGACTTAGACAGTACACACATGAATTATGTGTGTCTAACACAGGAATTTTATGGCTACAGGTGTAACATTTTTTAAACCCTGATGGTTTTTCAGCCATTCTGAGGAAAAAACTCCCACTGACAAGAAGGAAGAAAGTGAAACTTTACCAACGATGGTAACGGAAAGAGCTACCACAAGCGTATAGGGAAGGAAGAAAAATCCCAACAATGGTGATATTAATTTACACTAAAAAGGATAGAAAGGGTAAGAGAAGAATATACTGTAAAAAAAATAAGAAAAAAAAACCTAGATCAACATACTGTACTTTTACTCCTAAACTAACAGCAAAGCTCGAGAACTAACAGAGACCATGTCCTTACGCGAAGGGGATAAATGAGACCAGAGGTATGCTAAGGAATTAGGGCATTATGGGTAAGGGAAAAGCTCAAAAGTTTTCAGTATCCACAAGCTGTAAAAAGCGGCCGAGTCGGATCTGAACCCACTTGTTGAGGAATGAATGAAAATTGACAACATCTGTCTGATCAATAATTATTTACAATACAATGATTACTAACAAGCTCATAAACTATGAAATACAACTAAATACATAAACTATTATTTTATCTAACCAACAATTATTAGCAGTTCTATAATCTGTAAATACAACATAGGCAAATGATGGAAAGCATTAATAAAAGCAGTCAGGATGTGGAAACATTAGCAAATTACTAAACAAATGACAACAAGGGGCAAAATAGCAATTCACAGAGAAACAATGGGGGGATAAATGTACATCTCCAAAATATGCAACAAAGTCTAGAAGCTTAAGGATCTTTGCTTGGAAGTGCTTTCATAGGTATTTTTATACCCCAAGCAGACTCCAAATTTTTTTTATCATGTGTGAGGAGGAAGGAAGAGATAAACAGGAACGTATAGTTGGCAGGCTTTAAAGATTCTCTGCAGACTGCTCTGTCAGAGATACGGGGTGAGCAAATTGGTATAACTAGGGAAATTCTTTTCTGAGCTATGATACAGAATTGGAATTGCCTAGACATAGTAAAATTTTGCTGAGTCTGATTATGGTAGCTGTCAAAAAAGCAATTACTAGAAAATGGAAATCAAAATCTAAACCAAATTTACTAGAAGCAGCAAATAAAGGAACATAGATAAAACAACTGGAATTGGGATCTTTAGACAAGGGTAAGAGCAAATTACATAGGAAAAATGGGAATTGTGGGAACAATAAATGCAGAGGAGGAATGAGGTTTAAAAGAAGGTGGGATTTAAATGAGCTAAGTAATGTTTGACTGGCAATGACTGGATAGCTTATAAGTGATGTTTGCAACTACAATTGTGTCAACATGGTTTGTAATGTATAATTTTTGCAATTGGAATTGTGTCGGTATGATTTGTTTTCATTGATATAAATGTAAGACTGCCTATGCTATCCGTGATAATTTAATAAAGATGTTTCTTCATCATCATCATCATCATCATCATCAACCCCACTTTTCCCATTTTTCTACATTGGGTCAGGGTATTGTGTTAACTGTTGCCAACTCTCTCGATTCAGTGCCACATTCCTGCCTTCTTCAACACTCATGCCTGACTGTCACAGATCTTTCACACAATCCATCCACCTCTTTGCTGGACATCCTCGCTTCCTCTTACCTTCTTCCTGTCTGTCCCAAATCTTCCTCACCAGATTGTCTTCTGCTTTTCTACACGTGTGCAAACCACCGTAATATGTTCTCTGTAATCTTTCCTGCAATTGGAACTACTTTGGCTTCTGCTCTTGTGTCCTCATTCCTTCGTCTGTCCCACTGTGCACACTGCCCAGGTTTCTGTACCATACAGTAGTACTGGTCGCACCACTGTCTTGTACACCTTACTTTTCAGCTTCTTTGACATTCTTCTGTCATAGACTACACCTGATACTCTATGCCAGTTGGCTGCAGCCCCTCTGATTCTAGCTTTAACCTCTTCATTCATACTACCTTTCTCCTCAACTACCCCTCCCAGATGCTTGAAGCTGTTTACCTGTTTCATTATCTTCCCTTCTATCTCTATTCTCAGATTCTTCTGATTTCCCCAATTTGCTGCCATGACCACCGTCTTATCTGTGCTTAGTTTCATCCAGTGTGCCTTCAGATTTGCATTCCATTCTCATATCCTTTGTTGAAGTTCTAGCTCAGAGTCTGCCTGTACTGCCACATCATCTGCATACAGCAGCTTTGTTGATCAGCCCCCTCCAATCTGTTTGCTAATGTAATCCATCACCAGTATGAACAGCAGTGGGCTCAGAGCTGAACCCTGATGTACACCCACTCCCACTGGGAACCCCTCTCTGAGGCCGAATACTGTTCGTACTTCAGTCATTGGGTCTCTGTACATAGCCTGCACTAATTCTGCCAATGTTTCTGGGACTTCAAACCACCACAGTACTGCCCAGATCAGCTTTCTTGGGACCTTGTCATATGCTTTCTCCAAGTCTAGGAATGCCCAGTTGGACTCTCTCTTCATCTCTAGCTTCTTCTCAAATATCTGTCTCAATGCAAACATCGGGTCAATTGTGCTGCATCCTGATCTGAATCCAAACTGCTCATCTCCCATCTTACATTCTACTACTCTGCGTATCCATTTATCAATCACCCTCTCCAGAACTTTCATGCAATGTGATAGGAGTTTGATACCTCTGTACTGCCCACAGTTGTGGATGTCCCCTTTGTTCTTGTCCACTGGCACGAGTATGCTTATGCTCCAGTCATCTGGGATATGCCTTTCTCTCCACAATGCTATTAGTACCCTCAGGAGCCATTTATCCCCTATCTCACCCAACATCTTTATCATATCTGCTGTGACCTCATCTGAGCCTGCTGCTTTCCCTGACTTCATCTTCCTTAGTGCTGTTCTTACTTCTTCTAGGGTGGGCTCCTCTTCTTCTCTCATTGTAGGCTGTTCCAGTACAGCAGTACAGCTTCTGTGGGGTTTTCTTCATTCAGAAGCTCCTGGAAATACTCCTTCCATCTGCATTTGATGTACTCTGGACTGGTGAGCAGGTGGTTGCTGGCATCCCTTATGAAGGGTGTCTGACTATCTTCTTTATCTTTCTTTGCCTTGCAACCGGATATATTTTCTTTATGCCCTTTACTGAGTCACTTCCAGAAGATGGTACAGTGCCTCTGATGCCCTATTCTTTGCTATTGCAACTTTTTTCTTAGCTTCTTTGTTAGCCAACCAGTAGTCCCTTCCTAGCCTGGTCAGTCTTTTCCGTCTCCCACTTGGACTTCTGCATTCTACCACCAGCTTTCCTTATGTACCTTATTTCCATACCTGGCTCGGCCACATATCTTTTCTGTAGTCCTAACACATGCTGTTTTTAGGTGCTGCCATTCTTCTTCAACTCCAACTATTTCCTCCTCTTCTTGGGGTGCTAGAGCCCTGAGTAATTCCTTGAACTGTTGTACTTTTTCTCCTGTCAACTTCCAGGTCTTCAATTTGGTCTCTGTTGACCTTAGAGCCTTCTCTGACCATTGCTTGCAGCTGATTATGGCAACTAGTGGTTTATGCTGTGGGCCGACTGTTTCAATGGGGCTGACTCTGCAATCATGGATTCTACCCTGGTGCCTTTTCCTTACTAGGAGGAAGTCTACCCGAGTTGCATGTTGGCCACTCTTGTATGTGATCTTGTGACTCACTCTCTTTCTGAACCATGTGTTGGCAACTATCAAGCCATTTGCTAGACAGAAGTCTAGAATGGCCTCTCCTTTATTCCTGTTGCTTCACCCATGTGGACCCAGGCAGTCCTCATAGCCTGTTCTGTCTGTCGCAGTATGTGCATTCAAGTCACCCATTATCAACACCAATTCTTGTTGTCCTGCTTTATCTCGTAGGTCCTGCAAATGCTGTCTGAATGCACTCTTTTCCTTACTATCACAACTCTGCTGTGGGGCACTGACTGAGATTATGAACACTGCCCAATCATTACACTGGACTCTGACTGCCATGAGTCTGTCATTAATTCTGATGATATCCCTTACTGCCTCTCACCACAATTCCTACACCATTTCTAGCCTGCCCTCCACCTGAGTAGTAGACTCTGGATCCCAAGCCAAGTGGCTTTGCTGTACTACCCTTCCATCCTTTCTCTTGGATACAAAGGATGTCCAGCCTCCTCCACATCATCATGCCATCCACTTCCAAACTGCGTCGTCAGTGAACCTACATTAAGCGTAGCAAATCTCAGTTCATGTTTGGCAGGTTGGTTTTATGTCCAGCTTTCGCTCAACAGAGCTATCCCAGGTAAACCAAGCTGGGCAACTATACACCAGCCAGCCAGTAGCTTATTGACTCAGGGCTGCTGGGCTTTACGGTGGGCACACACTGGCCAATAGGGGCACATATAAGATGTTTCTTGTTCTATAAAAAGGGTCACAATGGGACATGAGTGCATCAAAATACCCAAAGGCAAGTCACTGGATAGCAGAAGGTACTGTATTTGAAAAAGTGGTTTGATAATGTGAAAAATGGATTGCTTCACTGTTCTAACATTTCTGCTAAAAAGAGTCATGAAATGAAGTGTGTGAGAACGGGTATGGTTATGGAATGAGCTTGCGGAGTAGAGATTAAAAGGAGAGTGGCACTCCATTAATGACGTTACAGTAGGACACTAGAAAAATATAGTATGAAGTGTACAAGCCTTAACTGTATATTATTTAAATAATGGCTAAATTCATACCAGTGAATTGACCTTAAGGATATGAACTGGTGTGTCCTGGATTGGGTAGCCAGAGGTAAACCTAACAATCTTGTTATAATTTTGCTTAATGGAAACAAACCTAATTAAATGTACATTGGTTGTATTCCAGGGGTTACGAAGACGCCTGGGAACTAAAAATGTTCTGGCTGTACTGGTGCTAATACAATCAATCATAAACTGTTATGCTGCATAAACTAGTTCAAGTTTTTTAAGGATCCAAAGCAAACTGGATATAACAGGTAAACTAAGCTTTTGGGTTTGATTACAGATGACACCAAGTAACCTTGCTGAAATGAAACCAGACAATATACCTCACCAGACACCTGCAACAGTTGGTGCATCCTCAGAAGTTTCTCACCAAAAAATACAGGGTATAATCATCATGTCATATGTGGACCAAACAAAAGCCCTATCACTGTATTCATTTTCCTGCCGATTACTAAAGGGTGATCTGTGTCTGACTTACAAGGCAGTCTCTGACCCACCCCTGATGGGAATGCTGCATATTCACAAAACTAACTGCACAAGGGGTATCCACTCCAAACTTGATCTCTGACATGAACAGATCTTGCTGGAGAGACAGAATGTGTCTCAGAGATTCCCCTCCTCTGGAATAGGTTTTCTATTCATGTGAAATAGTGAACCCTTCCCTGACTGTCTTCGAGCACAATCTGGACCAATGGATGGGAAATCGCAAAATTCACTCTGGTGTGGCACCCATGTCCCTTAACTCATTACATCCGAGTGACGCTTCCAGGTGCATCTGCAGTTACCTCCTACTGCTCCTCTAGGCGTCAAATATTGCTTGTTCATATTTGCACTAATAATTCCAAAACCATGCCCTATATGAGGTATCACATTATTTTATCTTGAAGCATACATGATGGCAAACACAATTGTATTGATATTTGACCTATGTCAATGAGTATTTGTTAGAATTGTAAGGTGATAACTTTATTTTTTAAAGACTCAAGCCACGCCCACTAGGAGCTAAAGGTGCACAGTCAAAAGAGCTGTACTGGAGGAAAGAACAGAGGCAGTCTGTAAAAACAATCAAAACCCTGCTTGCTGACTCTTGTTATCATTCCCCTAACAATAGACAATTGGGTAAAATCCGGATAAAACTGGCTAGGTATGTAAGGGCTCTTAAGCCGTTAGCCTAGTAATCTCCTATGAACCTATTTGAAACGGTGAGTAGTACTCTATTCAGGGGGGTTTGTAGTAAGAAGTGTAGCTTTTATTTAGAATAAGGCCTCAGCCACAGAGCCATTTTTGGGCAAGAGTAAAAGTGAACTAAAGATTAGATACTCTGCCTTTATGAGTAGCAAAATAAAGCATCATGGCGTTAACTTCAGACTGGATGAGCTTGATTAGGCCACTAAAATTAGACAAGCTTACAAACACAATAAAGAACAGTGATCTAAGAAATGAGCATTATAGAATACCAACAAGCATTTACAGGGTGATGAGGTGCAGCAACCCATTGCATGATCTGGGGTCTTCCAAATCAGCGTAAGAAAGCCTTAAGCATACCACAGCTGGCAAAGAAGCATAAAAAAATGTTGTGGCTTACAGTATCATCAACTTATAAAGGTTAAGGAAAAGGACACCAATACCTTGTCCGTGGTTGAGTTTGACAAAAAGGAAACTGGTGAAAACCAGTGTAGTGCTCTGACTCTGATGACCACAGTATACTCATTCTGAGAGGCAGAAAGAAGTTAATAAATAACTGACAAAGGAGTCATTTTACTTAACTGCACTTGGTTACCAGGAAGTTCAGAATGGGTCATGCAAGACCCCATTTCAGTGGGGGCCTGGGAAGAAAAGTTCCAAAAACATAGATATAGATTATAGCGCAGCCTTTGTGAATACAAACAACAAATATAGTGATTACAGATTTAGCACAGACTTGGCATCTAGGTTAATATGACATGCAACAGCTGTCAAAAAGGAAAAGTAATAAAAAGGGGGATTGCAGTAGAGGATGTAGTTAGGATTCCCAGTTATATGAGTGGGAAGAGGAGTACAAGAAAGTACAGTTTTGTACCTACCATAAATGTAGATGTTCGAGTGCTAATACAGCTGCAGTCATAATAGATGGGTTCTCCTGCCATCAGGCGGGTCCTCGGTCTACCGAATTCCAAAGTCTAGGTCCGGCGTCGGTTGTCGTCGCTTCTTCCCTGACGTCAGTGCGACAGTGGTATAAAAGAACCAGCCAACGCCATTTTCTTCAGTTTTTCTTACCCCAGATGTCAGGTGCCCCCAGTAGGAAGGCAATACATAAATTTGTGTAATAAAACAATGCAATATAATCAAGATACAGTAGTTGCAAGTAAATACACCATAAATGAATACCCCAATCAGGTTGTATGAGGAGGTGTTAGCCAAGAGGCCTGTCCCAAGAGGGGAAGGAGGGAGGGAAACCTGGACTGCAGCTGTATTAGTACTCGAACATCTACATTTATGGTAGATACAAAACTGTACTATGTTCATCGTGCATACAGCTGCAGTCATAACAGATGGGTAGAATCCCAAAGCTAAGAAAGGGGTGGTAGGCACTAGGTGGAACTAGGAGGAGCCAGGATGCCCTGCAAGACTGCAGTGGCAAAGCCTGCTCTAGTTTTGGAGTATAATGGTAGGTGGTAGTGCTTGGAGAAGGTATGCAGAGAACTCCAAGTGGCTGCTTCCAAAATATCTTTGGTAGGATCTCCTCTGAGGAAAGCTGCAGAGGTAGCTGTGGCCCTTGTGGAGTGAGATCTGATGCCTGCAGGTACAGTTTTACCATGAAAAGAGTAACAAAAGCGTATGCAGTGGGCTATCCATTTTGAGATTGTCTGTTTGGAAATTGGCTTCCCTTGAGCTCCTATAGCATAGGACACAAAGAGCTGTTCTGATTTTCTGAAAGGCTTTGTTCTGTCCAAATAATAGCGCAGCTGTCTGTGGATGTCCAAGGAATGTAGTAATCTCTCCCCTTTGTTTTGAGGATTAGGGTAAAAGGTAGGTAAGTGTATAGCCTGATTCAAAGCTACCCTGGATACCACCTTTGGCATAAAGGATGGGTTGGTTCATAAGGAAACTCTGTCCTGAAGGAAGATGATAAAAGGCTGAACAACCATGAGGGCTTGTAGTTCCGATACCCTACGAGCTGAGGTGATAGCCAGAAGGAAAGCTGTTTTCCAGGACAAATATTGCAAATCTGTTGAGGCAGCTGGCTCAAAGGGAGGCAAGGTCAGCTTTTCTAGAATGAAATTGAGGTCCCAAGCAGGTATTGGTTGTTTCCTTGGGGGTTTTATATTCTTAGCCCCTCTGAGAAACTGTCTTAAGAGGGGGTGAGAGAATAAAGGTGGATCAGTGTTGTATTCTGCAGAAATGGCTGAGGCATGGATTTTGATGGAGGAGAATGAAAGTCCACTGTTTAGCAACTCAGCTAGGTACTGTAATATTTGAGGTAAATTCAGTTTTCCAGGATTCTGGCCCTTTTTCTCATTCCAGGCACAAAACCGTTTCCATTTTGCGGAGTAAGCTTTTCTAGTAGACGGCCTTCTGGCCTCCAAAATGACATCCTGCACCTCCTTGGAGAGTAGGGTCTGCTGTGATGTTAAGGAATCTTCTATGCGGCCAGATTGAGTGTTTTCAGCTGACTGTGAAGAGATTTGAAGCTGTGCTGAGTCAGAAGAAGAGGCATTAGAGGTAGGGTCCATGGAGGGGAATGCGTCAGGCTCCTCAGGAGTGGGTACCAGTGCTGTCTTGGCCAGTCTGGAGCAATGAGAATCATCTTTGGTCTGTCTGCTCTGGTTTTTAATAGAACTTTGGGCAGCAGAGGAAGAGGTGGAAAGGCATAAACTGTCATTGTTGTCCAACTGAAAGAGAGAGCGACCACTCTCCAGACCTGTGGATGAAAAGTCCTTGAGCAGAATTTTGTCAATTGGTGATTTTTGTGGGAGGCAAAGAGATCTATGTCTGGACTTCCCCATGCTTGAATTATCTCTGTAAAAACTTGAGGATGCAACTTCCATTCGTGTGGATCTGTCATATTTCTGCTTAGGTTGTCTGCCAGCGTGTTTTCCTTGCCTGGCAAGTACTGTGCTTGAAGTTCAATTTGTAATTCCAGAGCCATGTTCCAAAGTGACATGGCCAGCCTGCATAGGGGGTATGAATGGGTTCCTCCCTGTTTGTTTATGTACCACATTACTGTGGTGTTGTCTGTCCTTATCAATAGTTGACCTGGATGCAGAAGGTCTTTGAAAGCTATAATAGCATTTATTACTGCTAGCATTTCCTTCTGATTGATGTGAAGGTGCTTTTTGGGACCATTTGCCCTGAATGCACCGATCTGTCATGTGCGCCCCCCAGGCGTAGTCCGAGGCATCTGTTGTGATGACTTGATTTGCTTGAGGCTTGCAGAATGGGAGACCTGTGTTTGTTTGGCATGCTTGAGCCCACCACAGAAATTCCTTTTGAAGGCATGGAATTAGTGGTATTATTGTTTCCAAACTGTGGCTGTGTTGAGACCATAGGTTTTTCAGGTACCATTGAAGTTTCCTCATATGCAGCTTTGCACATGGGATTAGTAGGATGCAAGATGCCTTGAATCTCAGAGCCTGCAGGATTTTCCTTGCAGTCAGCCTGGTGAAATTTGCTAGTTTTCTGAAGTATTGAGTTAGTTGCCCCTGCTTCTCTGGCGTGAGGTAGGCCATCTGGGTGTTTGTGTCCAAGTTGGCACCCAGGAAAATTATTTTCTGAGAGGGTATTAGCCTTGATTTCTTTTTGTTGACTGTGTATCCCAGAGAATTCAACAACATTATTACAAAAGCCAGATGTTTCAGAAGTATGTGCTTGCTGTCCGCTTGGATCAGGCAGTCATCCAAATATGGGTATATTTGTATCCCTTGAAGTCTGCAGTAGGCAATTATTGATGCCAGGCATTTCGTGAATACTCTGGGTGCAGTAGATAAGCCAAAGGGCAATGCAGAGAATTGATAATGGGTTGAACCTGCAAGAAATCTGAGGTATCTTCTGCAATTTTGTCTGATTGGGACATGCAGGTATGCCTCCTTGAGGTCCAATGTTACCAGCCAAGACTCCTTGCCCAGCATGGGAAGAAGCTGCTGTAATGTGAGCTTGAATTTTTTACGTACGAAAAATGTGTTTAGGGATGGTCCAAAATAAAATAGGTCTCCAATCTTTTCCCTGGTGGTGGTACCAGGAATATAAAATAAAACCTTGACCTTGTTGTAGGTAGTGAGTATTGAAGCCTCTTTCCATGTGTCCAGATCTGAAATTTTGTGCCTCTTGTCTTTGCTCTGCTGATTTCGTGGTGCGGGCATTGGCATTTTTCTCATTTGAAAATGGGAATTGTAGCCCTGTTGTATAATGTCCAGGATCCATTTGTCTTTTGTGATAATATGCCAACGTTTTGAAAATAATGCCAGTTTTCCGCCTAAGGGTGCTGCCATTTGAGCTTTGCTTGGCATGCAAAGGGGAAAGTCATTGGGCTTGCTTTCTGAATGGCTGCAAACTATCCTCACCACCTCTTTGTGTATCAGCTTGCCATTGTCTGCCTCTAAACGATCCTTGAGATTGCCCTCTGCCCCTCGGGCGCCTGTATCTACCTCTTTGGGGTCTGTCCGAGGCTGGAAAGGACCAATTTTTGGAAGGCCAATTTCTACTGAAACGTAGAGGTTGTACCTGTAGAAAATCCTTCACTGTTTGCATTGATTTAGCCTTTTCCTCCATTTTCTTTAATACCTCCTCAGCTTTAACACCAAATAATACATCCTTTTGTAGAGGGGCATCTAGTAATTTAGCTTTGACATGATCTGGTAAGGTTTGCTCCTTGAGCCAGGCATGTCTACGTATGACTGATCCTGTAACAGCAGCTCTACATGAGGCCTCTAGAGCATCAAAACCACATTGCAAGGTATGTTTACCCACTTGTTCTGCACTATGCATCAAATCCTGCAACTCCTTCAAGTCTGGTTGTTCAGGTTGTGACATTTTGCTTCTCAACTGTGATAACAGAAACTGTTGGTACTTTAGCATATGGAACTGGCAGTTTAATGCCCTCATGGTTAAGGTGGCCGCGGTGTATACCTTTGTTCCCCACCTTTCTAAGGATCTGGAATCTCTCTCGGAAGGTAATGGATTTTTAGCAGAGGAGGCCTTAATACCCTTGGGGCCCTTTGAGATAGTTTCTGGGTCAGCCGCATGGCTTTTGTATAAAAATTGGTGCGAGTCAGGAACCCGGTAGTATCTGTCAGGCTTGACTGGGGCCGGAGGTAAAGAATCTGGGTTAAGGCAGGCCTCCGAGTACACATCATCTAGTATATCTAAGACAGAAGGTATAGCCAGAGGCCTGTGCTGACATAGCAAGAGAAAATCCCCAAGCCTTTTCTTGGAATCTGAGTACTCTTGGCCTTCCCAGTGGAAGTGTTCCCTTAAGGTATACAAGGTTTCCCCAAATGAGTAATCCTCTGGGGGGGGGGGAGACAGAGGGAATGGACTCTCTGCATCAGAATCTTCAAAAGGGGAGTAAGAATGTTCCTGTTCATCAGAGTGCTCTGAAATAATGGAGGCCTGGTCAGAGGAGGGGGATTCTTCCTCCACTCTGGGCCTTTGTCGGGGGTTGAGAACCCCTGATAAGAGTAATTAAATCCTCAGCCATTTTAAGCATCTGTTTTTTAGGCATGGGGCCTGGAGAAGGGCCCTGTGTAGCTTGTCTCTTAGAATGCATGGCTGCTTTAGACTTAGTGAAAGCCTTGATAGATAAAGAAGAGGAAGGTCTGAAGACACCTTGAGAGGAGGCAGACCTGTCTACATTTTGAGATTCACCACCAAAAATGGCTTCGGTATCTGTAGTAGGGGTGTGGGCCGAGGAGCCTGCGACCTTGGGCACAGAAGACACCGCCAATGAAGTGTCATCGGTAGGCAGGGACTGCATAGGCGTGTGAACCGGACCACATGTAGTCGGCTTTGGCGTGGTGTCGGTAGAGACCGCGGACCTCGTGTGTCGGTCCTTATCTTTGCATTTTTTAGACAAATCTGGAGTTGGAGAATCCGATGACATAATATAGTTAAATTTTTTGCCAAAATAATGCTGGGCGAACTCCGCCCGACGCTTAATGGTGCGCTTGTTGAATGTAGCACAAAAACGACAGACCGAGACGTCGTGGTCTGGGCCTAAGCAAGGAATGCAGAGGGAATGAAAATCCTTATGCGGTATTTGCTTCCCACATGAAATACAATTATTAACTTTGTCTGACATCGGTCTGAGGCAAGAAAAGTTTCCCCACTGGGGTACTTGCTTTCAAGAAGACTTCGGTTGCAAAATTTTCGTAATTTCAGGAGCTGGACGACCGGCACTTGCGAACTGCTTCTGCTTCGGGCACCGCGCAGCAAGAAAAACTGAAGAAAATGGCGTCAGCTGGTTCTTTTATACCGCTGTCGCACTGACGTCAGGGAAGAAGCGACGACAACCGACGCCGGACCTAGACTTTGGAATTCGGCCGAACGAGGACCCGCCTGACGGCAGGAGAGACCGAGGACCCGCCTGACGGCAGGAGAACCCATCTGTTATGACTGCAGCTGTATGCACGATGAACATCAGAAAGAAATCCAAGATCTAAATGTTGACAGAGATACATAAATGTATAAAAATCTAGATGATTTGAGTGCAGAGGTAGGTGAGGCAGGATTGCATTATTAATTTGCAGACTCAGGGTTACAGAAAATAAAACATTAAGGATTCACACAAACTTTTACGAAAAGAGCAAAATTCTAAAGTTATTGATGAGAGGAGAAACTGGTTTGAGAGAAAGTAGTAGGGGGAACAACTGATTAACCAGGACAGAAAGAGCGGGAGCAAACTTTATAGAGTTAAAAAGATGAGTCCGAAGATGTTTCCTGAAACTGTTTTGACTTTGAGGTTGCCTGAGGGCAAAATGCAACTGCTTCCACAGTCTGGCCACATAGCATGAGTACAAGGCTGCACAAAGTGCATTTGAGCCCTTGTCCTGCTAGGCAAGGGATTTGTTTTCAGAACTGAGTTCTGTTAAGGGACAGTACCACTTCATCAGTGAGACTAGGGAAGGACATTTGTATGGCTGGTGCAGAAGACAGTGGGCTACTCTCAACTGAGTACACTGAAGATAGCTGGGTGTTTTTATGTACAGCAATGTAGTGGGAAGTTCTGCTGTGGAGTCAGGAATTAAATTTTGTTAGAGCATTGGCCTAGTCTTTGTTGCTGAGTAGTATGAGGGTTAGTGTAGACTGGGGCAGCAGAAAGTAGAGTGGATAGGAGGCAAGCATTGGCTATAGTTTTACTGCTTGTTCTAAGAGCTAGATTTTCATTCTGTATAAGGCACTTAGTTTTTAGCAATTTTATATGATATTGCATACATGGAGGTCAAATTTTAATTTACTGTCCAGGGTAAATCCAAGGAGTCTAGTATTTGGCTCAATATCCAGGATAATATTTCTGGAAGAGATAATGGAACATCATTATGTGTGACAGGAATGGCTATAGGTTAGAAGAGCATGCCTTTGGTCTTTTTAGCATTGAGTATTAAGTCATGTTGTTGTAACCACTGTTTGATAAAGGAGCATGATTCCTGGGTTTTGACTTATAGTCCATTAAAGGATGGAGGCTTGTTTGAACCAGGGTCTGCTGAGGTGCATTACATCTCTGGGTGTTTTGCAAAATTCCTGAGGCTTCAAGACCAATCTAAGTGTGTTTTCATTTATTTTCACTTATTTCATTGCATTTGCACTTGCCTATCATTTTTATCTGTGCCCTGTAGCTAATTTATGACATTTGCACTGTTTTAAAGCAATTTACTGATTAAATGCATTTCATTACTGTTTAACTGTATTTCATTGCTATTTACTATATTTCATTACTGTTTAACTGTATTTTTTCATACTGTAAGTTCTGCTTTTGTCTGTAAGTGGTTATTATGTGCTTTTCTGTGCTGTAAGTTTTACTGTGTTCTTAACCATTAAATTGAGTAACATAGTCTGGATACAGGTTTTCTGCATCCAGAGTGGTTTGTTTTTGCCTTCTGTGTTCCTGGCAGCCATCTTGTGTTGATAAGGGTGTACCTTCTCTGCTAGTGAAAGTAGCAGGGCTGCCTGGACCTTGTCTGGTACAAGCTGATTGGTAAGGAAAGCAGGGGCTAGCAAGACTGACTAGATTTCTGTGTTACTAAAATCTTCTATTTTTTGTGATATGTAAACCCCGTGTTTGAGCTGGTTTGTGTGTCACGCATCTTAGCTACACTGTTGCAAGGTATTCCAGCTACAAATTTTCTCCAAGTAGCACTTGTGTGATCACATAGTAGTACTCATCTTAGACCTTCCATACTTTACCCTCTTTGGCTCTCACTGGCCTCTCTCCATCAGATTCTGAGAAATATGGATGGACAATTGCCTACGGTTTCTTCTGCTAGTCTGGTTGATCTGGGCATCCTGAGACAGTGTAGCAACTGCCTCATGTACATGGACAACCTTCTACTACTACCACCTAGGAACACAATTTGTGAGAGATGCAATTACATTAAGAACTTAGAGTCTATGCCCTCTCCCTCACAAGCCAGTATATCTGGCACTGAGAAGGTTGTCAACACAAATACTACATCTCTAACATCACCCAAACCTACACAACACACACCCACATATGCAGAGGTTCTCAACAAAAACATACACAAACAAGAGAGACGTCCAAGGCAAAAACACACATAAACTCCACAGCCCACCACACCACATACCACACATACTTCACACACCTGTGTCTCACAGCCATGGTTAGTTGTTTGTCAGGTGCCAGAATCCGCCATATCACACAAGCACTCAAGTCTCTCAACAACAGTTACTGTTCTGACTCTGTCATAGTCCAAGTTGGAGTGAATGACTTGAGATGTACATCCCTGGACTATATGAAGAGAGACATGATTGAGCTTGCTGAATGTGTGTCCCAGGCACGTATGTCCCTAGCCTTAAGCAACATTCCACCATCACCCAGAATGATGCCTCAATGCAAACAGAAAATGACTGACTAACATCTGGCTTAGTTTCTGGTGTCTCTCCAAGAGGATCCAGTGCCTGACAGCCTGGGAAGACATGACTGACTGACCACACTGCTTTGTTAGAGATGGCCTGCATCTGTCTCTTGAACTTCAGGCTTCTGTAAAGGCTCTTGCCTCCCCCATAGTGCCTTTTTAGGCAATGCCATTAGGTCAAAACTACCAGCATGAAAATTTCATCAAAACGCAAATTAAAGGTCATGCTGCTAATCGCTAGGAGTCTAAGCATGAAACTGCAGTCATTGTAAGCATTCTTGACCCTGGAAGATGCTAACATTTGTGCAGTCACAGAAACCTGGTTCAAAGCTGTGGAGAGCACCCCAGCCATACCTGGTTACTTATCCTATCATACAGTCATACCCCAAACTGTGGGCAGCAAAACAAAAGGAGGTGGAGTTTCAATATATATTAAAGACACACACACCTCCAGGCTGGTCAAACAGTAAGACATACAGGAGACACTCCAGATGCAGTTAACCATTGACAAGACCCCTATTGAAATCATAGCTAGCTACAGGCCCCCAGCTTTGACTCAAGATGCCCACTCCACCTATTTGGACCTCTCTTAATCTATCAGGATTCAACTTTTAACCCTGATCCTGTGTGACTTTAACTATCCAACCACAGACTGGAAAAACTACTCATGCCAAAATACAAATGCCCAGAGATTCTTTGATTTTGACAATGCAAATGACTTGGACCAGATGGTCGACACCCCCACAAGAGGTGATAATATCTTGAACTTTGTACTAACTAACATGAGCAAACACTGCAGCATCCCTACAGTGTCATCCTCCCTGGTAAGATCCAACCACAAAGCGGTCACTTTCAAAATCACCATCTCCCCCGACCCCCCCCCCAGCTAGGGTCAAACAAAAAAGTTCTCCAAAGCTGATTACAACCTCCTGAGAAAAGGTATGGACAGCTACACAGCCCCCCTCCCCCTCTGTAGGAACTGGCACAAATGTCCACACCTACACCAAAGTACTATACAAGCATTTACATAGCTTCATGGAATCGGGAATACCAGACAGGACAAAATCCTCCTCCTCAAGGAAGCGTATACCTGTCTGGTGGACATCTGCAATAAATAAACTCTATAATAAAAAGAAAAAAACTGCTGTGCAGGACCAAGAAGGAGCAGGTGCCTAATTGGAAGGAATGTCTCCTTATCCTGAACAAGCAAATAAGAGCACTAGTGAAATCCTCCAAAGCAAACTTCAAATCCAAACTGGCCACATCTACTAAAGAGAATTATAAGGCCTTCTTTGCATATGTTCACAATCTCAAAGGAAGCATTAAGATGTGCTCAGAACTGGTGGTCACAGACACCACCTACACAAATTCCGTAGATATAGCCAACCTGCTGGCAGATAGGTTCAGCAAAAACTTCACCACTCTGTCCTCCCCACCAGTAAATCAGGGCATCCCCAGCACCTGCCCCTCTTCGCTGATCTCTATGGAGCAAGTCATCACTGCCCATTCAAAGACAAAAAAAATAAAGCTTCTATGGGACCCAATATCATCCCAGGCTGCACCCTACATGAACTCATGCAGGAACTTGCAGCACCATTAGGCACCCTACTCAACCAAAGTCTGAGTACCGGCTTCATCCCAGCCGAGTGGAGGACAGCCACTGTCATCCTTTTCCACAAAGGTGGAGCATCCACCGATCCAGGAAATTATAGACCCATCAGCCTAACTAGTCTGACCTGCAAGGGTATGGAATGGATTATTACAGACCTCATTAACAAGGACATTGGCAACCTTCAAACACTCAATCCCATACAGTTTGATTTCCTCAAGGGGAGGTCATGCCTGTTAAAATTGGTCGACTTCTTTGAGACAGTCACCAAAGCCATGGATGAGGGGAAGACGGTACACACTGGCTACCTTGATCTTGCCAAAGCCTTTGATACTATTCCCCACTCAGATATAATAGATAAACTCTCTCAACTAGGCATCAATCCAATATGTTACCAGATGGGTAAGCAAAATGGCTCACTGATAGAACCCACCTAGTCAAAATCGGTGAAGTCACCTTAAGCAGAAGACTCATAATGAGTGGTGTACCCCAGGGATCGGTCTTGGGGCCTCTGTTGTTTCGGATATACTTTTCTAAGGTGCAGGCCAAAACCAGTCTGCAATGGCTGACCAAGTTTGCAGATGACTGCAAGCTGGGTGCTATCATCAATTACCCTAGTGATGTGGACATTCTTCAAGAGGGTCTCACCCAAACAAATGACTGGTGCCAGAAACATGGCCTCAAACTGAATGCCAAAAAATGCATCATCATCCCCTTTGGGGAGAGGGACATCCCACAAATTATCACAGTAATAACAAGGTCCTAAGCACGCAATCAGTTGAGAGGGACCTGGGCACCCAGGTTGATAGCAAACTGACATTTGACCACCATATTGCCTCCGTTGTACAGAAAGCTTTCTACATGGCCCACCTCATTAGGAAGGGAATCTCATCCAGAGACAAGAAAGTCATAATATCCCCTGTATTTTTCCCTTACAAGACACATTACTGAGTACAACCCACCTTTCAGCAAGTACCTCACAAAGCACATGCAGCAGCTGGAGAGACCACAGAGGTTCCTCACCAGGAGAATCCAGGGCCACAAACATCTACCCTACACAGAGAGGCTAAATGCCCCATCCCTCTACTCAGTCTCATACAGACTCCTTAGAGGTGACCTCTAACTGGCATACAAAGCAATCTCAGACCCCACCTTGATGGGACTGCTGCACATCTGAAAGTCAATCTCCACTCGAGCAACCTGCATGTGTGACCCCAACGTGGTCTGTGACATCAATAGGACATGTTGGCGGGACAGATTTGTGTCCCAGAGACTCCCCCTTCTGTAGAACAGTCGCACTTTCCACGGCAAGCAGAGTACCTCATTAACCCTTTTTAAGCACAACCTGGATAACTTGATGGGGGAACAGAAAATACACCCCTGGGATTCCACCCGTGTTCCTGATGGACAGGGGCATCAGGTGCTGATTTGCCGGAACATGGGCTAAGTTCTTGGCTAGGCTTGTAAGGGCCTCAGGCCAATAGCCTAGTAACTTGCTATGGAACCATTTAATAGTGTTAGTAGAGAGACTGAAAATGGTGAAATTACAGAATAGTTTAGAATGAGATACTGTGTCAAATGCATTTGAGAGATCAAGAAAAGTGGCAGAAACCAAAAGACTGTTATTGTGTAGACAGACAGTACTTAAAAAAGATACTAAAGCAGTTGTTGTGCTGTGGTTAGGCTGGAAACTATGCTGGGAGCTAGAGAGTTGGCTTTGATCTGAAAGGTACAATAGTAATTTTGAGTGAGCATACCTTTCCAATAACCTTGATAGTGTTGGCAGTGTGGCAATTGGCCCGAAGTTACCAAGATCATTAGATATGTCACCTTTATAAAGGGATAATATG